>NW_007732366.1:133187-134663 GCF_000696425.1 Galeopterus variegatus | reverse complement strand
AAACTTCACAATAGGTATTTTATGCTGTTAGAGAGTAAAATCTACTCAATCACAGAAATATAAAAAATGTACAAAAGCAGAAATATGGAAGGCCACCCATTGTCTCCACTGGGGGATCCTGGTTTACCTTTGACAGGCAGGTCTTCAAGGACTTCAGAGTGAAAGGCCCTGGGGCTGTGCTTTGCAGCCCACCTGAGTCCCCAGCTGTTTCCTGTGTGAGTGTGTCTATGCAATACCACATGGCTGTGGCCATACACTATGCATTATTTGGAATCTTTCTTTTGAAATCTGTATTATTATCAATAAGCAACTTTCTATGATATCACAAACTCTTTTTAAACACTGCTCTTACCATCTGTATACTATTTTGAAAACAAGGACATAACCAGTCCTCTTTTGTATTTTTTTCATCATTGTAAATAATGTATGATTAATATCCATAGCAGATTGAATTATGCACCCCCAAAACTCACTGAAGCTGGAATTATGTCCCCTAAATTTTGTGTATTAGAAAGTTGTTCCCCACTGTGACTGTTAAGAGGGTGGGAAATCCTTTTATGGTAATTTAAAGGTGGAGTCTTGAAGAGGTGATTTGATTGTAGGACCATGCAGTAGTGAATGGATTAAATATGGGGGTCAGGGGTATCGTTCTGAGGGCTTTAAAAGAAGAGAGAAGAGTCTGGCTCTCTCTCTCTTGCTCTGTTTCTATCATCTTGCAATGTGAGACCCCTGGGTCACTGTTGCCACCACCAGATGGGCTTTGGAATTCCCATCCTCAGAAAGTATAAGCAAGTAAATTTCATTTTCTTATAAATCACCCAGTTCCAGGTATTTTGTTATAAGCAATAGACACAGACTAATACAAAAAATTGGTGCCGAGAGTGAGGTGTTGCTTATAACAAATACTTGAAAATGTGGAAGCAACTTTGGAACTGGGGGTTAAAGGAGTTTGGAGGACTTAGACAAAAAAACAAGGGAAAGTTTGGAATTTCTTAGAGACTGGTTATGTGATGGTGAGCAGAACGCCGAGAAAAATATGGACAGTAAAGGCCATTCTGAGAAAGTCTCAGATGTAAATGAGAAGGGACTTATTGGAAACTGGGACAAAGCTCACCCTTGCTAAGAACTGGCAAGGAACTTGGCTGCATTGTGTCCATGCCCTAGGACTTACAAATTACCCAGTTTCAAGCATTTTGTTATAAGCAACAGAAACGGACTAATACAATGTCCTTATGCCTAAAGATCCTTGTATATTTTGTTTTAAAATCATAGGTTCCTCTAATAGGAAGATTAGGTCAAAAGGTATGAATATTTTTCAGGCTCCTAATGTATATTATCAAATTGCTTCTCAAAAGCACTGTGCTGACTTAGAGTCATTCATTTACTCTACCCATGTTAATGAGCCCCTAATCTGTACTGGGACTGTTCTAGATGCTGGGGGTACAAGTGGTGACAACTAGACAAGGTATTGTCTCA
>NW_007732366.1:109436-132658 GCF_000696425.1 Galeopterus variegatus | reverse complement strand
GAATATTTTTCAGGCTCCTAATGTATATTATCAAATTGCTTCTCAAAAGCACTGTGCTGACATTGTGATGTCATTCATTTACCCTACCCATGTTAATGAGCCCCTAATCTATACTGGGACTGTTCTAGATGCTGGGGGTACAAGTGGTGACAACTAGACAAGGTATTGTCTCAAACATATATTTCAGTGATATAAACAAATAAAGCAACTATTCTAATACCAGCAATAATTGCTGTGCAGAAAAATATACCTGGGCTAGAAGATTGGAGGTGGTGGGCATGGCAGGGAATCTATAGTTTAGTTAAGGTCATTGGATAAAATGTGTCTGAGGACTTGACCACTGGACATTTGAGTAGAGACCTGAATGGTGTGAGGAGCAAGTCATGAGCATCTCTGGGAGGAGGTGCTCATGGGGTGTCACAGCAGGGCAGGGCCTGAGGCTGGCCTGAACAGTGACGAGAGGCTGGTGTCAGTGGAGACCCATGAGCTGGGCTGAGAGTGGTACAGTGAGGCCAGAGTGGTCAGAGCGGCCATAATGAGGGGATTGTAGGAAATGGTGAGGGCTGGGATTTCATCCTGCCTAAGTAGGGAAGACGCTGCAGTGTTCACGGGATGTGGTGGTGAGGATACGTTCCAGTTTGCACTTGAAAGGATCCCCGTGCCTGTAATGCAGGTAGTGGACAGCAGGGCATGGAGTCGGCAGGGAGTCCAGCTGGAAAGCCTTTAAGGTCATTGTGGAGGAGGGGACGGTTCTGGGATGGAGGCAGTAGAGGTGTGACGAGTGACTGGGTTTCATGTTGATGTATTTTTAAGATAGTATTAGCAGTAATTCAATGGAGAAACACTCATTTATTTATCTTAATTCCAAAGTGGCTTACTGCAACAAACCCAGTGTAACAAACATACCTGAATTATTTAAAAATCAACACCAGGAAAATATGAATTTTAAAATGCTAACACTGGGGTAGAGCTAGAACATCCCTAGGCAAGGTGGAGCATCTGAAACATTTGCTGAAATAGAGAATTGACTGGTTACCTAGCCATGGATTTTACTGGGTTCCAATATCTTACACTTGTGGCATCAGAGAGCCACAAGGTATGATAATGGCTCACAGGGCTTTGGGAAGCAGTCTTGGCACTCTGCTGATCTGCTGATTGTCATCGTCCCATGTCCTCACATAAAGGCGCATGTGCACATAACACCAACTCTTGCCTGCAATGCCGAGATGGGGAAGTTTCTTAGATGAAATGTTAAGGACTTTGATGGTCTATTTATACAGATGAACACACTCACACTGAGCACAGGATGGGGAAGGCGGCTAACGTCTAAGGTGGGATTCACAGGTGTCCTTCATTTTTTCTGTCAGTTGTCTTTGTCTTTTTTTCCAGGGAGCTTGGAAGAAAAGGTCTTTGGAGAAGGTGAGATATTCAGGGACTGGGTCCATAGAGGAGAAAAGGATGAGGAAGTAGAGACAAAGTGCAGTGGGGTGGGTAGGAGGTGAGGGGAGTCCAGATCAGAGGGGCCTGGCCTGACAGCTGCAGGTCTGGAGCCCAGAGCATCATGGCCTGGAGTCCTGAAGCAGGTGAGGAATGAGAGCGTGGCAGGACCTTCTCATTCCAGAAAATCCAACGCAGAATTTGACTTTTTGCATCTCATTTAGAGTGGGAGATAGGAACCTACTTTCCTTTACTTCCTTTTTTTTGGGGGGGGGGGCACTGGCAGATACAGCAATCAAACCCAGGCCCCTTGGTGTTAGAGAGCCACGCTCTAACCAAGTGAGCTAACTGGCCAGCCTCTCTTTTTCAAAGCCTACAGCACCAGTCTCCCCAGGCGGTCTCCTATTCAGGTACTAAGCATGCCCCACCCTGCTTAGCATCTGAGATTACAGGGGATCAAGAGTATTCAGGGTGATATGGCCTCAGATAGGAGCCCACTTGTCAAATGACAACTTTACAATCTCCTCCCATTTTGAATTCATCAGCAGATGGGAGAAGGAAGCCAAAAACTCTGCGAGGGGTCCATAAGGCCACTTTGTGGACACCCCGGCTTTTTCACACCACAGTCCGCCACTCCAGGGACCAAGATGGTCCTCTCCACGCCCACAGGGAGGGCAGGAAGGAGAGGTCTGGAGATTGGGGTCCTCCCTTGCACGCCTCCTTCCTCTACCAGTTATCGTCCGAGCGTCCTTGCCTCGCCCCTACACCAGCCCCCACTACTGCAAAGCACGTGCCGCGCGCTCTTTTGACCTCAGACCCGCCTGTGCAATTTCGCTGCGTCCCGTCCTTCTGTCCAATGCCACTGGGTGGAGCCGGAGAGCATCGTCCCTGTCAGCTAGATTCTCTTACGGAGACACTTCCATTGCCAAAAACTTCTTGAAATGCCTCTAGATTAGAAGCCCTGTCTCGGGCCGGCTCCGTGGCTCACTCGGGGAGCACGCGGCGCTGGCAACGCTGAGGCCCCGGGTTCAGATCCTGTATAGGGATGGCCGATGCTTGCTCTCACTGGCTGAGCGTGGTGTAGACAACACCTTACCGAGGATTGCAATCCCCTTACCGGTCAAAAAAAAAAAGGAAAGAAAGCAGGTCTCCTTCTTCAAATTTTCTCTGAAAGCCTTTGCCTGTTCGCCAGGGCAAATCGATGCTCAAGGAACAAGATGTGCCCGACATTCTCTACGTCCAGGGGACGGTATGGCAACGTGGGTTTCAAACTTGGTTTGATTATAAATGTGACAAGGTCCCGTGTGCCTGCACTCGATTTTGCGTTTCTTTCTATTCTAGCCGCGCGTTTCATAAATATTTATTATATGTCTGTCCACTCCAGTAAAAGTATCCAGTTCAAAAACGCTTCAGGAAGGATTCAAGCCTGGCGAGTTAGCTCACTTGGTAGAGCACGGTGCTGATAACACCGGGGTCAGGGTTCAGATCCTCTTCCAGGCCAGTTCCCCCCTCCCCCCTCCAAAAAAAGATTCAGTGCTACAAAAATACAGAGGCTTATCTTAAAAAGAGATTCTGGGATTGGATTTTCATCATTTTGGTTCTAAAAATCTGTATCTTATTGAGCTTGGGCTGCATTATATCATTTTTTTTTCCTTTTTCTTTTTTCTTTTTTTTTTTTTTTTTTTTTTTTTTTTTTTTTTTTTTTTTTTTTTTTTTTTTTTTGTGTGTGTGTGTGACCAGTAACGGGATCGCAACCTTGGCTTGGTGTCGTCCGCACTGCGCTCAGCCAGTGAGCGAACCGGCCATCCCTATACAGGATCCGAACCCGCGGCGGGAGCGCCACTGTGCTCCCAGCACCGCACTCTCCCGAGTGAGCCACGGGGTCGGCTCCATATCATATTTTTAAAATGAAGCATTCTACCTCTGATCCTCCAGACAAACTCAAGTTTACACTAGAAGAGAAAATTACATTTCAGAGAAAGTGGACATCACTAAGTTATCCCAGTTACCACTGTCAAAACTTTGGTGTGAAGTCTTCCAGGTTTTCCCCCTATTCAAAATATACACTATTTAAGTGGTATTAGAGGCATTACAATTCAGTACTGTCTTAACCTTTTCAAAAGGCCTAAAAGTATGTTGAGCACATCTTTTCATAGCAATAAATTAAAATAGATCTTCCTCCTTGTAATGGCTGCGTAGGACTTTATAGCGTGGCTTTTCTTTGGGGGACGATGGAAATGCTCTACATCTTCACTGTGGCAGAGGTGACGTGGGCGTGTAGGATTCCCAAAGTCCAAGGAGCTGGACGCTTCAAGAGATGCATCTTATTGTATGTAAATCGTGCCTCAGTAAAGCTGGTTTAAAGAATATTATCCCTCTTTGAAATTTGTACTTTCGTTGTGCAAACACAAAACCCTTGTTGTTCTTAAGAGAAACTCCCTGACACATCTGGATGTAGTCATGAGGTCTGCATCTTACTCTTAAAAGGTTTGGCAATTCCGTCATAGCCGTGTGAGGTATTTATATATCCAGAGACAGAGAGACTAAGCAGCTGTGGTGAAATGTTAGCAAAAGATGAAACTAGGTAAAGGATAAAATTAAAAGTTACTTTTTATCTGATAGTATTTTCTTCTATTATAAACGTTGGCAGAAAACCAGGGTAGTATTTGCTGTATCTCCGACTTTGGCCACCAAAACCGCAGGTATCTGCACATCTCATTGCAGTATTGCAGGGAGCTGGAAACATTAGTTATGCTCCTCCCCGCGGGGACACTGTGCTGGTCATTAGACCTGCTCCCAGGTCTGATTGATTAATGTGTTAAGAAATAAAGCATGTATATTATTATCTTAGTATTCTCAATCCTTTATTGTGTTTGATGACAATCATCTTAAATCCAAACTTCATTGTTATTTTTATTAGCAATAGAATTTAACTAATTTTTCTGAAGAAATCGTGTAACAGGCTAGGTACATAAGGAAATTTTGTGAATACTTCTCTTAATAGTAGCAAAAGACTTCCCTCTTCAAACAAATACATTTTAGATACTGATATTTTTAACATCCTCGGGAATTGTAACCATGGGGAAAAGCAGAACTCTTGCGCTTTCTCACATTTGTTTTATGCTTGATGTAATTTTTTTTTTCCTTTTTGTCTTTTTTCGTGACCGGTAACGGGATCGCAACCCTCGCTGTCGCGCCTGTACCGCGCTCAGCCAGTGAGTGGACCGATCTCTATATGCGATCCGAACCCTCCGCGGGAGCGCCGCCCTCTACCGAGTGCGCCACCGGGCCGGCCCTAATTTTTGTTGTAAATATAACAAATGGAGGACAGTTGGAGGCTTCTCGCAGTGAGGGCGGTGGGGTCTCTAAGGGTCCGAATCCGGCTCTGGGGTGGTAAAGGGGTCGCGTGGACTGCAGAGCTCAGTCCTGCGTCTTCTGCCCTTTGCCCTCTGTCCTTACTCCACGACATTCTCTTTTGTTTTCTCGTTTTCTCTTCTGCCCTTTTCTTTTTCTTCCTCTCTCTGCCCTGCTTCCTTCAACACTTTCCCCCATTCGTCCCTGCTTCCTCCGCCCTCTGCTTTCCATCTTGTCCCCGCAGTGTCCGAGCCTTGTGGCCAACACCCGCGGCTGCACGTTTCAGTGGACGCGTCCGTGGGTATAAGACGATCCGAGTCACCTAAGTCAGGTGAGGGACGCGGGCGGCGCGGGACACTGCGCTCTGCAAGGGGAAAGCGCTCCGAGCCCCGCGCTTCCGTCGTTTCAGTGAAAGTCACCGCAGCCTTTGATGACAGTCACACTCGGCTCTTCATTGGTTCCTCACTGAGGACGGCAGGACCCTCGGAGGGTTTTTCCCGGCTTCTTCCTCGCGGCTTTTGGTGCAGGCGGCCGAGCCCGTGTCAAGCAGGACGCCCCGCGGCGCGCACTTCCCTCCCTGGGGTGGCGCCGGGCAGTAGAAGTGTCTTCAGGGACAAGGGGGCAGTGAGGAGGGGCTGGGAGAAACCTTCCCGCCCACCCGCCTCCGCGTCCACCAGGAGGCGGCCCAAAGCCGGTGAGGTTCGGGACCCGCTGCAGCCCCAAGGCCTGGGAGCTCCCACGGACGGCCGGGGCCGCGTGTGCACAGGCGGCAGCTGTAACTGCTGTGACCGCCCCGCGCTGTGACAACCGGGGCCCTCAGTGCCGCTCGCGCCCTCCCCAAGCCCGTCAGAGCCGCCATTCCGTTTCTGTAGCAATGAACAATTTTCGTTTTCTGCCGAGCAGGCTGGGGTGACGGGTGATCTTCCCTCGGCCCAGTCATCTCTGGCCGCGCGGACGTGACAACGCGATGGCACAGGGCGAAGCCCCGCCCGGGCTTATGAAAGCGACCGCGCTGGGTCGTTTCTGTTTCTATTCCTGACACAGCCCTGGCGCCCACGGTCAGTGCGGAGAAAGGCGACCCTGTGCTTGTAAGTCCGGGATCCAAAGGCGAGAGTGGAGGGGGGGGGACGTAGTTTATAAGGCAGAGCAGAAGGGGGTCGACGGGGATGGCTGGAGGGAGCAGGGCTTTGTACAGAAGGAGACCTGGGAGGCTTGGTGGGGGAGGGGCGGGCAGGCCCAGATCCTGGGGAGCGCCCGGACCTGGAGCCCCAGACCACCAGGCCCCCCACCCCACCCCCACCTCCAGAAAGGGCGGGACTGGCTTCATCTCTCCTCGCGATCATCTCCAAATGTCATGGAGCACACCTAGCATATGAGCTGAATGACACAATGTACTGGGGCTGCACACCCAGCAAGTCCTGAAGGAGGTCGATGTGGTGCAGGAAAGGGCTTGGACCAGCTGTCGGGAGAGCTGGGTCCATCTCCCTGTCTGCATCATCACTGCCTTTGTGACCGTTCGCAATGAAAATAGTCTCTCTGAGGTGGGGACAGGACCCCAATTCCTGCTGTGCTCAGTGAATTATGATGATCAAAATAATTAATTAATGCACATGGATGTAAAATCTAAGAAAGGCTCTGTAATGCACCACATTTCCATCCCCAGGAAGGAATAAGATAGGGGTCTCAGGCTAGTAATGGTAAGTATAGTTCAACTTTAAAAAGACATTTGCAGAAGGGACAAAGATGGAATGGGTACAGCCCCTGATCCTGATGCTTCCTGGTCTAATGGGGGATGGTGTAAGGTGGTAGGTGAGGTTCAAGGCAGCACACAGTTGGGACCAAAAGGGAGGTTCAAACCATGGGCTGAGCCAGTGTGTCTGAAACTTGCCTGCTCATTGGAACCACCTAGGGAGCTTTGTTAGACACAGACTTAGATCCAACCTAGGTTTACTGATTCAGTTGTTCTGGGTTGTGGCCTGGGCACACGGATATTAGACACTCTCCAAGTGGTTCTAGTAAGAGCTGAATTGGCTAGATGGTCCAAAGATCAACACATGCATGTTGGGGATGAGGCAAATCTTTCAGTATAAGGAGGTTTTCAGGATGACATTATTGTTATAACTATTATTATTGAGATATAATGCATATAGCACATAATTCACCATTTTAAAGTGCACAGTCAGTGGCTCTTAGCATAATCAGGAGGTTGTGCCACCACCACCACTATCTACTTGGGATGGTTTTAAGGATCTGGAGTGACCTAGTGGGTTGGAAGGCAGAGGTGAGAGTTATCCTGAGGACAGAGACTGCCTGAGCAGTGGCGTACTGGTGGCCCAGGGTAAGGAGCTCTGAGAGTCTGCTTGTACTGCAACCCAGGGGACATGTCACCAGAGAAATAGGGATGAGGCCAGACAACATCAGGTTGTGGCAGCCGTGGGCTTCAATGGTAGAGTAGAGGCCTCCTGTGTTAAATTCAGCAGAGAGGGCAGCTGTGGACAGCATGTAGCATTCAAGTTCTAACTGGGACAGGCACAGTGATGAAGAAGCCTTTGAAGGACTCTAGGCTGAAGGTAGATAAAGCCTCAACTAAGGTGGTGGTTGTGGGATTGGAAAAGGGTCGGAGAAGCCGACTTTGGGTCCATGAGGCAGGGAAAATGGGAAATCATAAAGGACAATGGAGGGTGATGTTGGAGAACTAGGGGAGGGGAGAGGCTGGTGTGGTGGAAGAGGCGTGGAGTGTCCTTGTAAACCTGTTGGATTTGAGGTGCAAATGAGCCCAGAGGCACAGATGTCCTAAGACAGGGGGGGGGGGGGGTTCTGGAGAGAACTCTCTGTTGAAGTGGACTGTGTGGAGCGACATCTCTAGACTGAATACGGAAGCCGCCCTGGCAGAGCTGAGACAGTGACAGGATGTGGCCACAAGAAAGGAGACCTGGCTAAATCTTGGCATCAGTTGGAGGGGGGGATGATTATAGAGGCTAAACCA
The DNA here is from genome assembly GCF_000696425.1 of Galeopterus variegatus. NCBI lineage: Eukaryota > Metazoa > Chordata > Mammalia > Dermoptera > Cynocephalidae > Galeopterus > Galeopterus variegatus. The sequence continues at coordinate 124,881 of NW_007732366.1, read as the reverse complement.
TCTAAGAGAGTTTGGAGTCTGAGCGATTCAGATGCAGAAAGTGTTTCTGAGAGGCAGAGGTGGCTGCAATCTGCAAATCTGGTCACCAGTCACATCGCTAGTAATGCTGTGCGTGGTTGAGGGGGGAGTGTTGGGAGAGTAACAAGGCGATGTCTCTTCTCCATGTTTGTCCTTGAAGTAACGAGCCAGTGAGCGCAGGCCGGAGGAGTGGGCGGCTAAAGGAACTTGGGGAGACCTGCGCTAGTCCGGGGTGCAGGTGGGAGTGGGATAGTCGCGGACTTGGGGGAGGAAGGCTGTGATCTGGGCGTCCTCCTGAGGTTGGGGCTGTAACACTCAGCCTGTCCCTGCGGCACCTGGTTGGACTCGCCCGCCTGACCTACTCAGAGGATCCTAAGTCGCAGGCTTTTCCAGCCTCTCCACCTTTCCTAGGAGCTAGTTACAGCCTGAAAAACTTCCCTGGACTCGGGGCCACCAGAGATTTCCTTTTCCTCCCTGCTCACGATTGGCCCGAGTCTAGTGAGTGGCTGGGGGCGCTGCCAGGCGGAAGTGAATTCATTACGGGCCTTTCCCGCTCTGACCACTCTGATTGTCCCTCGCTGCTCGCTCTGGTGAGATGGCAGCGCAGTTGGTGACCATGGGGGTGTCGCACGCCCTGCTGTTCCTGGCCCGCGCTGCCCTTTTTGCAGTCCTGGATGTCGCCGCTGGTGAGTGCGATTCTCTGCCACCCGCGGCCCGGCCAGGGGTCCGGCTGGGTTTCCCTGAGTGTCGCTCGAAGCGTCTCCCTGCTGGGACGGGTTCTCGCGTCGTGTCTGAAGTGGGTTGGGGGAGTCGGGGTCAGGTGACAGTGAGTTAATTACCCTGATCTTGCGGGTGACTCAGCTAGTCGACCACTGCGCCGGCCGGCACGACGGTGATGAAGTTGGGGCTGCGACATGTCCGGCTGTTCTGGCCGCCGCTGCCCTTTTTACAGCCCTGGGTGCCGCCGCTGGTGAGTGGGTTCCTTGCGGTCCAGGGCCAAGGATTCTCCCTGTGACTTCTCATGTCCACCCTCATTGTCCCCTGGCCTCCTGCTCCCTGGGGCCTCTCCCTCTCCCCCACCCCCACCCTAATGTTACCTCTCATGATGTAATATGCCCTGTACTCGCATCAGATTCTCTCCTCGCCTTCTCCCCTGCCCACCTCACACGCCTCCTAGTCCTGTTGCCCTCCCCTCCCTGCTATCCCCTCCTTTCTCACCCCTCATCCCCTCCCTCCTCCACTGCAGGTCCCTCCATCTCCCCTTATGAGCCACTGCCTACAAGGAGGCTTCACCCAGTGCTGTCCCTATGTCACCCCCTCCCAGCTTCCCTTAACCCTAACTTTCTGATGGTGCCTTGTGTCCAGGGGTCTTCCCTCCACCCCCACTCCCGTCCAACCCTCACAAGGGGTGCCCTGGTGCTGATGAGAACTGGGCCTTAAGCACAGCACAGGGCAGTGCCCCTCCCCGCCCTCCCTCCAGTGCAGGTGCCTGCTCTGCCCTGCCTCACCAGCCCCTTCCCACTCCTTCACTCTGAGCCTCACCCTCCTGGGGCCTCCACTCTCCAGCCCACAGGTGCTGGACTCCCACTCACCCTGGTCCCTCTCACCTCTCCCCCTGTGGGGCCTTGTCCTGCGCCCACCCTTGTCCACCTGCCTGGGTTCCCTCTTCTCTGACCAGCACCTCCCACCCCTTTCTAATTTATGTTATTCTGTGGTGCACCACACCAGTTCTTATTTTGTTTTTTAATTGTGATAACATAAATATAACTTTTACTGTTTTAACCATTTTTAAGTGTACAGCTCAGTGTCCCTAAGTACATTCACATTTTTGTGCAACCCAAAACTCTACACGTTAATCAGTAAGTCCCCGTTCTCCCTACCCCCACCCCTGGTGACCACCATTCTACTGCCTGTCTTTATGAATCTGACTAGTCCAGGTCCCTCCTCTAAGTGGAATCATATAATATTTGTCTTGTTGTTTCTGGCTTATTTTACTTCTAATGTTCCAGGTTCATTCATGTTGTAGCACATGTCAGAATGTTTTTCCTTTTAATGTTGAATAATACTCATTACATGTATATACCACGTTTTGACTATTCATTCATCAGCTGATGGACTCGGGTTACTTACACCTTTTGGCTCTTGGGAATAATGTTGCTATGAACATGGGTGTACAAACAGCTCTTTAATTCTCTGCTTCCAGTCCTTTGGGGCATATGACTGGAAGTAGAATTGCTGGATCATACAGTAATCCTATTTTTAATCTTTAGAGTAACCACGATAATGTTTTCTATAGGGGTGTCCCATATTATATTTCCAAAAGCAGTACACCTGGGTTCCGGTTTCTCCGCATCCTTGCTATTTTTGTGGGGTGTGTTTATACACACACACACACACACACACACACACACACACACGATAGTCATTCTAATGGGGGTGAAGGGGTATCACATTATGGTTTTGATTTGCATTTCCCTAATGACTACTGGTGTTCAGCATCTTCTCATGTGCTTATTGGCCATTTGTATGTCTTCCTGGAAAATTGTCTGTTCAAGTCCTTTGCCTATTTTTGAATGGGTTGGCTGTTTCGTTTTAGAGTTATAGGAGTTCTTAATATTATCTGGATATTAATCTCTTATCAGGTACATGATTTATGAATGTTTTCTCCCATTTCAAGGGTTGCCTTTTCACCCAGTTGACTGTGTTCTTTGATGCACAAATGCTTTCATTTTGATGAGCTCAGTGTATCATTTATTTTTCTTTTTGTGTGTGCTTTGGTCTCATATTTATGAAAGTATTGCCAAATCCTACCTCATGAAGATTATCCCCAATGTTTTTTTCTAAGAGTTTTATAGTTTTTGGTCTTGAGTTTAGGTCTTTGATTCATGTTGAGTTAATTTCTGTATCTGGTGTAAGTCAAGGGTCCAACTTCATTTTTATGAATATGTAGTCATAGTTTTCCCAGCCCCACTCACTGAAAAGATGCACTGACTTTTTGAAAACCCTCCACCTGCCCATCTTTGAGACACTAGCAGGTCCATCCACCTCTCCTCCTGGGTCTTTGACATGTTACTCTTCTAATTTGGACCCGAGCCCACACCTTTGCTTCCACCTGGGACACTGAGCCCACCCTGAACTCCTCACCCTGAACTCCTTTGGGCCCGCAACACTCCTGCCCCTCCTGCCCCTCCCGCCTCACTGCATGGCCTCCCTTGCCCCCACCTTGTCCATGATGAGCCTTTGCCAGAGGCTGCTGCCCTCACTGTCCACCACACCCTGCCCTGCATCTGCACCACGGCCCCTCTGACTATGGATCCCTCTGTCCTGGGCCCTTCACGTCCCCTCCCCTCTGGCAAGACCTTCCTGCTACACTGGCCTCCCTGCTCCTCCCTTGCTCCTGCAGGCCAGCCTGTCCCCTTGTCGTCCTGCCTGCTCCCTGAGGGAGCATGTGCCATCCTGTTCTGATCCCCAGACTACATGGTTCCCTTCTCCATTCTTCAGTTCCCCTCTTCTTCCTTCCTCCTTTTCTATTTTCCTTGTGTTGGCGATCATCGCTCTTGCCCCTGTGTCCATGTGCATTTTCTGCATCCTCAGGAAGGTCAGCACAGCAGAACCTGTGTGTTAAACACTGACATGCAGCTGCTTCCAGGAGGAAGTTTCATCTGTGCTTTATTCTCCCCCAGGCCCCCACAGACTTTGTTATAACCTCACGGTGGCATCCCAAGATGCGAGGTTTGTTGTTGAGGGACGCCTGGATGGTCAGCTCTTCCTGCACTATGACAGCGAAAGAGGCAGGGCAGAGCCCCAGGGGCCGTGGGCAGAAGCAGTCCTGGGAGCTGAGACCTGGGACACAGAGACCAAGGACTTGACAGAGATCGGAAAGGAACTCCGAGTGACCCTGGCACAAATCATAGCTCTGCAGGGCCAGAAAGGAGGTAAGAGTGGGCGAGTGATGTGAGGCCTTTTCTGGGACAGAGGGGGTAGAAAGCTGAGCCCAGTCTCTTCCCACTGGGTTTGGCTAGGGGAGGGGGCTCTGGAGAGCAGTGAGCTGGTATTCAGCAGTCAGGAGACAGGGAGGAAAGCCAAGGAGGGGCCGTCCCCAGGCTAGAGATTCTCACTTGGGGGAGAAGGCGGGGGAGGGATGGCATGGAATGGAGAAGTCACTGCTGGGTTGGGGCAGTCTCACATTCCCTCCAGGAGGAACGAGGCTGTGAGATCCCAGGAGGCAGCAGCGCCATGGGCTTCAGGCATTTCTACTATGATGGGGAGCCCTTCCTCTCCTACAACCCGAAGACACGGACATGGAAAGTGGCTCAGTCCTCAGCTCAGACCTTGGCTGTGGAAGTCAAGAAGTCCTGGGACACAGATGGCATTCAGAGCAAGGATTACTGGGCCCGTGTGCATGGAGAACTTTGTAGACGACTCCAGAGATATCTGGACTCCTGGATGGACCTCAAGGAGAGAGCAGGTACTCTGGGCAGAGGCCTTTTCCTCTCCAGTTCCCTGGAGCTCCCCTTTCCCCCAACTGTGCTCAAGGAGCCCTCCCTGTGCTAAGGGTCGCATGCATGTTTTGTTGGTGTGCTGTACTCAGAGCCCCTGGGTAAAGAAAGGGGGTCGGGGAAAGAACTGTCCCTGTATCATACTCCGGGATAGCAGTGGGCCCTCCAACAGCAGCCTGAACCTGGGGAGGTGGGTGTTAGGCAGGAGAGGGGGTCCTCAGACACAGGGCCTGTCCCACCTGCCTCCCAGCCTGTCTGTCATGGAGAGTTCCCTCCTGGCCCCAGGCCCCAGGACCTACCCCTACCATCCCCTGCTCAGCATCAACATGGGGATCCCAGAGCGTGAAGCCACCCTGCTGAGGCCATCCTCCTGCCAGTCTGGAGGAATTAGGCCGCAGGGTGAGGACAGACTCACACAAGGTCTGGGGGTCAGTGAGGGCCTCAGGCAGAGTGGGAAGATGGAGAGGACCTGCCCTGGGCCTCCTTCAGGGGCAGGGCTTCGCCATGGGCCTCACTGGCTCTGTCCTTTCCTCTCCAGTGTCTCCAGCAGTGAATGTGACCCCCAGCAAGGCCTTGAAGGGCCGCGTTACCCTGCCTGATGTGAATGGGACCTACCAGTCCTGGGTGACCACCAAGATTCCCCAAGAAGAGAAACAGAGGTTCACTGGCCACATGGGACACAATGGGAGTCACAGCACTCCTCCTGTGCCCTCTGGTGAGCCCAGGGCACCCCTGGAGGGATTCCCACCTGGGTAGGGTCAGAGGCGGGGACGGGGGAGGAGAAGAGGCTGGTGGCTGCGGGAGTCCAGTGTATAATGAGGCCTTTTTACAGGGAAGGCCTCAGTGCTTGAGATGATATGGCCGGCAATGCCTGTGGTGGCTGCTGTTGCTGCTGCTGTTCTTATTTACGTTTGACTGTGCAAGAAGAAGACAATGTCAGCTGCACAGGGTCCAGGTGAGAAAAGGGGGCAGTGGCTGGAGATGGGAAGGGCCCTGTCTGGGCAGCAGGTTCCTCTCAGACCTCCGGCTGTACAGGCAGGAATGTGGGTGACGAACCTTCTGCAGCAGGGAGTGAAAGCTGGGGTATTTGTGAGGAAAATGGGAGCCACATGTCCATTGACACCCAGAGTCCTGCCAAAAGCCAGGGCCAGGCAAGGCCCTCAAGTGTCCAGCTGTGGCCTCCCTCGCTGTGGGTGAGGCGTGAGTGGCAGTGGGGGCTGCGGCTCCTGCTCTGCTGCGTCCCCTGCTATCTGTCTCTCAGCGCTCAGGGCTCACCCAGGTAGCTGTGGTGGGATCATGTGCTGACTGGCAAGGCCTGGATGATTGTGGCCTCAGAGGGACAAGCGGTAAAAGCCTCTGTGATGTGGGGGCGGGGTGAGGAACTGGAGAGGATCTGACCAGAAGAGATGTCCTCAGTCCCTCCCTGTCTGCGTCCCTCCCCCAGCTTCTGCAGCCATCCTGAGGACACCAAGAAAAAGACCCATTGTGAGGCCCACACTAGAGGTCACTAATGGCAGAAGAGCCCCTGCCCAGGAAGCCCCTTGGGAGGCCCCACATATGACAGGCGATGGTCCTGAGCACACAAGGGCCTCCTCTGTCCTCTGTGCAGCTCCTCAAGCGCCTCCTCCAGGAGCTGTCTCCTGAGTGTGGCTCCTCTGGTCACTCGTGGCCTGTGCTCTTCCCAGGTTCCCACCACATGCTCTTGCCTTCTGCACGTACCCTGCAGATAACACAGGAGACTAGATCCGCAGATGTCCCCGGACCATTTGGGGAGAGTGACCAGCCTATTGTCAAGGCAGCTGTGGTCACTGTTCTTATCCTACCTCTGCGTTTTTCCTTGTCCAGCCCTTCAGGGACACAGTACCCAGGAGCTGTGTATTTTGGGGCATTTGCTCTGTGGCCCCACATTGTCCTCCCTGAGCCAATTCTCCTTTCTGAAGGTGGCCACTGCCCGGTAAATTTGAAGTAAGGGATGGCCAGTGTGATTCCTCCATTATCAGGTTGCTTGAGGGGAGAGGAAAAGAGAAAATGGGAGGTTTTGTGTTTTACCAAAGGCAATGCATGGGACAGTGGAAGGCTGGTGTCCAGGAGACCAGGGTCTTTCTCTTGTGTCCCCCACTTCATGTGACCCACAAGGGAGGGTAGGTTTCATCCTTGAACTTACCCACTGTCACTCTGCCCCTCAGTCCTGGGCAGCCTGGGACATTCCTCACCTGCCCCACAGCTAGGGGCCCATCCAGGGGGCACCCACAGCGGGGCAGAGCAGGGCTGCTGCTGTTCCTGCCCTCCCCTGCAGCGTCTCCCTTAGAGGGAATGGCAGTTCTGGCTTCTGTGGGCTGGGACAGCTGCATCGTACGTCCCTGGGGCATTGGCGTGAAAAAGGTATATAAGTCATGTGCTTGATTCTCAAATTTCCTGCTTTAAATGTTGATGTCCAATAGAAATGTTCATGATTTCAGGTGGATTGTCTTAATAGGATTTCCTCCAATACCGATGTCATGAATGTCATAGCACATGAAGCAGGGTTTCAAATTTGCAGATCCCTCTCTAGGAGGCTGCCTGTGGGAGATGGTGGGTGGATGGCAGTGGCAAGCCCGGGGGAGGGCTGGGAGCTGAGGGAGAGAGGGACTGTGTGTGACCCACCCCCGGCCTGGAAGGACACGAGCCAGGACCTCTCTTTGGGTAGGCCTCCCACTGTGTGGAGAGCAGGAGAGGACACTGGCTCCCACTCACTCCGGGGCTCGTCCTTCAGCCCTGCAGCCCTTTCACCCCCTGTGTGGTGGGTGTTGGAAGCAGGGAGGTGACGATGTTGATGCAGTCACAGGAAGAGACTGGCACGGGCTGGGACAGTGGGATGGGGGAGAAAAAAGTGGGGACGTCATCTTTCTCAGAGAAAGGCAGAATGTGATTCTGTAGTGACTGAGGAGGGATAAGTGCTGGGGGAATAAAGAGCGATATTTTCCCACCAGTTGAACGTCTACTGGTTTCTCTTTTTCCTCACAGCTCGAGAGCCTCTGAGTCCTGGAGCAACAGCAGGTGCAGCCAAGAGCCCACAGAGGCGCCGCGCTGCTGGGACTCCAGCCTCTGGGGTCAGCTCCTGGGTCCCCCGGTTCACCTGAGGAAGCATCAGCTGTGTCCAGGCGGCCTGGATTCAGCTCCCTGCCGGGTCTAACCAGCATTTTCTCTCTTGGTGCCTTAGTTTCCTCATCTATAAAATGGAGAAGATAATAGCATTTATCTGTCATTGTGGTTGGAGGATGAGAGTGTTAATTTAATATTTATGAGATGTTTGCAGCTGTCCCGTATTAATTATTATCACTGTTTTTGTTTTATCTTGTAATATATTCCATGTGTAGTGACTGTATATGGTAAATGAGCCTGATCTGTGTCATTACTGTGGCCCCTCCTGAGGAGCCTAATATTGGCCTACTTCGCACCTTGAGTTCCCTTACCCCTGTCAGACTCCCACACATGACTTCCTGTCTACCGGGCCTGCACAGTTTTATACTATAAATGTTGAAGTGTTCTTTAAAATGCCCATCTGGTCTGTGTTTTATTTCCCGTAGCTGGGAAGGGACAGAGTTTGAGGTTTCGGGGGAGAAGAGTCTGTCTGAATGTCTTGATGCAGCACGAAAATTCCCCCTCCATCCCTCCAGCTCCCAGTGACAGAAATTCCCAGCAAAGCAGAAGGGGTGTGACAGGATGAAAGGTGACATCTGTGGCTTCCGTGTAGGGACTGACCCTATGGAGGAACATCTGCCTAAGGAGCTGGAGCCCTCAGGCACTAAAGTGAAGCTGACATGTGGCATCAGGGGAGGGGACAGGGACAGTGCTTTGGGGCTTCCTGATGATAGGCTGTAGTGGTCAGTCTGCTTCTGGGGTGAAGTGACTGCTGGGAGGTGCGGTCTGAGCTGATGAAGAATAAATGAACAGGGAACATGGATGAGTGAAGCAGGCACCAGCCTCTCCCGTCATCAGTGCAGAGGGATCTGGACAAGGGAGGCGGGAGGTGACACTTCCCACCTGGCTGTCCTCCTCCCTGTGGTCTTGGGGCTCACAGATGGGGTGCTCTTCTTGGTCAGGTCAACCTGGGCCCCACCAGGAAAGGCAGTGGTGGCAGAGGGCATTAGGGGCATCTGTGCAACAGACTCAAGGCAGGGGTGGGAGCCCTCTGTGCAGCAGGACTGGATGCAGGACCTGCTGGAGGCAAGAGGAAGAGGAGGGACCCTGGTTGGGTCCTGTTCCCTACGCGCCTGAATTCACACAGAGGCAGTAAGGGAGTTGGGGGAGAGAGTTCATTCATGCATCATTATCCAAGATGCATTTATTGACATAGTCTTACATGTTTTTATTCAGAGTTGATGTCATTCACACATTAGTGCACGTGTGTTATATGCTCAAGCATCTTTTAGTATTGTTGGAGTGAGCAGGACTGAAGCCATGTTGGGCCCTAAAGCTGCCTGGGCTGCAGAGGCGGGGAGGATTTTAAAAATGACAGGTTTTTTTCTCTCCACTCCTTCTTCCCATCCCCTCACTTTCTCATCTCACTTGCTAAGTAGGAAATCAAGGCCGAGAAGCTACTTAGTACTCTGCAAAGCTAACAGTTCTTTGAGACTTGTAGAGTTTTGAGAAACGATCAAGGCAAAACAACTGAAGCTGACCTTGGGCACCAGCCAAGTACACTGGTGCAAATCAAAATCTTGCAGGGTCCTGAGATAACAGTGAAGATGAAAACAGAGACCAGATGAGGCCTTGGCGAGACCTTGTACCTGACACATAGAAAAGGAGCCCTCACAACTCACATCTCCTGCTCTCCTGCTTTTCACCTCCCACATTCCATTCCCTCACCCCTTCCTTTAAAAACCCCTCAGTAAATGTAAATCTTTGAGATGGGACAGCCTTCCATCTCCTTCAGCTGAATACATCTGCTTTTCTAACACCAACCATTTGACTTCTAAGGGTTTTTTCTTCTCAAGCGTGCAGGCAGCCGGACCTGAGTCCAGTAACAGTATTTAAGTTAACCTTTAAGTGTCATGTGTTCTTCTCAATTGTCATCAGGAATAAACATCCATAGTCATTACATTTTTTGTTTTTATTTTAGCAAAGTTACAATTGCCCATATGTGAAAGAATCGAATATTTTTGTAAGACTTCTTATGAAAAGTCAGTAGTTCTCTCTGCCTCTTCTCAATTTCTGTTTCTTAGAGGCAACCACTTTGAACATCTTTAGCTGATTCTTTTGACTTTTTCTTCCATATCTCTAAATACAATGCCTTCGTTAATGCTGCATGATTTTTCAGTGCAGCCATTGTCTGCTGCATCACACGACAGCTGCTGCAATGGTTGACAGTAACTGTTCTCTGTCCCTCTTCCCATTCCTCCTTCTTCCCAATACATTTATAGTAGTTATGTTAGCTCAGTCATTCACTGTTTCTTTTTCCATGACTAATCCTCTCACATGTAAACTTCATTACTTTTCACTTTCTGCACACTTGTTCTTCCTGAAGTTGGAACTTTCCTTTGTTTTTGTTTGATTGTTTCCTATGTAGTTCTCATTAATTTAACTGTGATATTATTTGTATGACTTTCAAGAAGTTAGGAGACTTTGGATATTCTGTTGACTTTACCGTCTTGGAAATATCCCTCCTGGGCCCTCTTGACATGCTCCCATCTGGACTGGAGGCTTCTACACCTGGAGCAGAGCCGCCATCCTGGGATCGCCCTCCACCACCTGGGGCAGCGCTTCACATGCAGTGGAGCCACCTGGGGATCTTGCAGGTGAACCGACTGATTCAAGATGTGCAGGCTGGGCCTGCAAGCCTGCCTTTCTATGCAGCCTCCTGTGATGCAGACTCTGCTGGTCCGTGGGTGATCGCTGGGGTAACAAGGATCTTCCCCTTTGTTTCTCTCCTGTGTTGTATCTCCAGCTTTTTGTACTTACACCATTTTTTCATGGTAGCATATACTAATACATTTTAAATTAATGTGTTTCCTTCCTCAATTAGTAACAGTTAATTATTTTTATTATAGGAAAAAACATAACAAAATTTACCATCATAATCATTTTTAAGTATACAGTACCAAAGTGTTAACTATGAGCACATTGTTGTACAAGGTGCCCTAGAACTTTTCATCTTGCAAAACCGAAACTCTGTGTCCGTTGAACACAAATTCCTTTCCCTTTTCCACAACTCCTGGCAACTACCATCCCACTTTCAGGTAAGACTTTGACTACTTTAGACACTTCATATAAGAGGAATCATGCAGAGTGTGTGTGTATGTGTGTGTGTGTGTGTGTGTGTGTGTGTCTTATTTTCCAAAGTAATATCCTCAAGGTTCATCCATGTTCTCACACATAATGGAATTTCCTTCTAAGGCTTAACAATGTTGTATGTATACACCATGTTTTCTTGATCTATTCATCTCTTGGTGGACATTTAGGTTGCTTCCATATCTTGGCTATGGTGAATAGTGCTGTTATAAACATGGGTGTGCAAACTTTCTTTTTTTACGCCTTCCCTTATTTAGTGGAATTATTCTTTTAGTAGCTTCTGAGAGCATATGTTTAAGATATGATTGCATGTTTCAAAGCATCCGTTATTTTTTTTGCTTCATAGCTGGGCTGAGTGGAATATTCTATGCCAGAGATTTCCTCTCTGAATTTTGAAGGCCTTGCTCCATGATTTTCTTTTTCTTTTTTGATGGCTAGCTGGTATGGGGATCTGAACCCTTGACCTTGTTTTTATTTCTTTTCTTGAAGAAGCATAAAGAGGACACAGAAATTTTAAGTGTAAAGGGCCATTTCAGTATTCTCTGCAGGTTCGGGGACATGATAGAGATTCACAGAGATTGCTATTATATTTGTTGCTGAGATAATTGACATTTGGAGGAAAAAGGAAACTTTGCATATGGGAGTGGAGGTGAGAAGCAACCAGATCACCAAGAAATGAGATGGTGGGATTCAGATTTCCCTAGCTAACAAACTTGGGATTTTTTGCACCCTCCTCTCCCTCTTTCCACCAACCCAGCAGCAATCCACGTGAGGGCCTGGGGCTCTTAGTCATTGACCTCATCCTATATTCTTCCTCCACGGAGAAGGAGAGAGCAGCCACTGAGTGTCAGAGGACAGCCATCTTCAGCTCATTCTAGAATACCAAAGTGATGATGTTTCAGAACACTCTGCTTTTTGTTCCTTTTTCCCCTAACTTGATTTGTGACAAAAAGAGTTTCACTTTCCTGGTCAGGCATGATGATTCCTTTCTGAGCTATCACAAGATGCAAGGACCAAAGGTGATGGAGTGGAGGAAGGGGTAAGGCTGTGGTGGTCAGCACGGGCATGGCTTTGCAGGAAACCTCTCCTCATTCTCCCAAAGACCAGCTTTGCAAAGAATTTCCACTTGTCCACCTACTTCTCTGCCCTCCCACACCTGCCTGAGCTCTGTGTGTCCCTGCTCTGGGGTTTCATGGGAGCTCTTGCTGTTGCCACATCCCTGGAGGTGCCGGCAAAGAGGAACCGAGCACACTAGAGAATCTCAATCCCAACTCTTTGTAATTGCATAGGGGATGTCTGCTGTTTGTTCACATATACTTTCCCAGAAATCATTATTCAGCAAATGTCTGTGTCCATGCTTTTGGAAGACTTAGGAAAAATCCCACAGTGGGGGTGGGAGGTGATTTGCATCCCTTCTGATTGAGATAGGAGGTGCTCAGTTTCCCTGAGGTTGGGGTTCAGGCCCCTCCCCTGGGTCTTGAACCATTGCCCTAGGACTCAGGCCTCTCCTCTGAGTCCTGAGCTACTGTTGCTTGTTGTACCTATTTTCACACCAACTTGTAGAGTTTGAGACTCCAGGAGGCAGATTTATGTAATCCCAGTGGCTGAGCATGCTCAGTAAAAAGGAGTTTAGTCTCTTGAGTGACCTTCCACTGGAGGTGCTAGAGAGCATATTTTAAGTGTTTGTTGAAATTTAAGTAATGAGCATGCTCCAAAGAGACCAACCAAGCATGTGCAAGCCTAGGTTACACGATCTGTTACATAACCGAGCCCACCCCCTTAGTTAACTATTCATTAGATAGCATGAATATGTATAGATAGCCAAACTGTAAAAGTGGAATTCAGGAAGAAGACAGGGCTGCTCACTCTCTCTGGGGCCACCCTGCACTTTACCAGTGAGGTGTGTATTTCTTACCTTTGTGTTAACGCTGCCTTAAGCAAGCTGCTGCTCACTCTCTCAAGCTAGCCTGCACTTTGTCTGAAACATCTATTTCTTAACTGTTGTATTAAACTTGCCATGGCTGCCACTTATTCTCTGGAGCCAGCCTGCACTTTCCCTGTGAAGTGTGTATTTCTTATTCTTTACATTAAACTCGTTTTTGCTTTCCACTCTAACTCTGCTCTTGAATTCTTCCTTGTGGCAGAGTCAAGACCCTGGTAGTGGACGGGGTGGGTTGCGGTCAGCTATCCAACCTCCCCAGACCCTCTCCTCTGGTAGCATGACTGTCCTGTGAAATCTCTTTTCTTTTGCAAAGCCAGTGAGATCAACAGACTGTGATTCCTGAATTATTATTTTTTCTAAGCAGTATATGTAGCTGTCCATCTTCCTATTTTTATTTTGAAAAATTCTTAACATAAACAAAATAAACAGTATTATTTATCATGAACCCCAAGTTGCCCATTTCCCAAATCAGCAATCTCGACATTCACCCCACTATACCTCTTTCTCCAGTTTCTTTGCCTGACCATTTTTGAGCACATTGCAGAAATTGCTAGGCAGGTATCCTAAAAGCTTTGTGGCCTGTCCCCAAGATAAGCTCCACATCAGCAAAGGCAGAGAAGATATGTAACCCCTACACATTTTTAGCTGAAAGCTCTTTCGTTGGCAATCATACTTACTTGCTTTTGATGAATTTCTGAAAATTGGTGAGATGTTTACCTCCCAGTGTCCCAAATAAAGTACAAGATTATCATAACAGGATTTTCTCATTGACCTACATTTTCTGCTCTGGGTCGATAAAGTAATGGAAACATATCCCTCCTCAGAGCTCAAAAGGCTCAGTTGCAAGTCTTCACATCCACCCTTGGGCATCCAGCCCATTGCCAATCAGACCAGCATAGGTCTTGTTTAGATAATCGAAGAATTACACCTCCAGGAAGAGAGAAATGTCTTTAGACACTATTTGGCACAGCATTTAATGGTGAAGAAAGAGACAGTATAACTGTTCGTCAGTCCTGGATCTCAGCATCCTGCAATTTCAGAACTACGGTGAATACAAAAAGAATCAAAGAACAGTTCTGCCCAGAAATGGGAGTCATCCCTACATGTGGTAGTCCTGGGACAGCAGGACTCTCACCTCTGGACTCTTCCATGTTGGACCCTTTCTGCAATAACTATGGTTCCTTCCTATTTACTCTACTGGAGTGTCCTGACCCAAGAGACAGGGCACATCTATAGCTGGGGACAGAAACCTCGATGATACAAATACATTACAAACATTTGCTCATTACGGGTTATTTTATCTTTCTGTATTATTTATTAAAATGTGTATTTTGATTTCAATGTAGTGACATCACAGCAAACCAGGACATAGTGAACCTAGAAATCACATTCACTTCCCTATGTCCAAAAGTCCTGCCCAGAGAGGTGAGAAGGAAATGGTCTTTGCTTAGAGTTGAGGATCCAGGGAGAACCAGATGGACTTGGCAGGATTTTTACTGGAAATCCAGAGGATTAGCAACAACATCCTGTCCTCACCCTGAAACTCAGCACTGTCGCCCACCTCCTGGGTGCAGGAGCGGTGCAGCATTGCCACCTGGTGATCTGTGCTCTCCCTTTCCCCAGACCAAGCAGAGCCCTGAGATGTCCTTCCTAGGTGCCTTCACTGGACACTAGCCCTGGGTCACCTTTCCTGTAAAGCAGAAAAGGCACGACGTTGGACTCTGTCAGAGAAGGAACAGTGTCATCTCCCCGCTGGAGAAATCTTGGTCACCAACTACAGGGGAAGGGCTAAACCTCACTCCCTATGTTGAGAGGAGGCTCTAGGCATGACAGAGACTGTGGAGAGGTGAAGACCTGCTCCCTCAACAGTGATGGCCCAAGAGCCTGAAGCCTGTGGGAAGTCTTCCAGCTGTGTACTAGTCAGGTTCATGCAGGGATCAAGGAAGAGGCCCCAGACACTGCCTCAGGCGCTGTGAGCTGTGGCACACCCAGAAGTGAGGTAGCCCTCCCAGGGGTCCTTGGACTTACAGTCATTCTGGGTGCCCAGTGCCTGGAGAAGAGAGTGGAGAGGAGGCTTAGTGCAAAACAGTAACCATAGCCCATAACTTCTTTTATTTATATTTTCCACTAGCTTTTTATCATAAAACACACATACTAAAAAAGGTAAACTGTCTTAAAAAGTGGTGCCCTGTAATCAAAAGCAAATACCTTTAAACACCAGAGCAAGAGAGGTTTGTCAGCCAACCCAGAAGCCCCATGATTTGCCCCATCCAATTATAAGCTCTTCCCTTCCCCAAATAAAATTACATCCTGACTTTTACAATAATCACTTCTCTGTTCTTTTTAATATTTTCATCATCCCAAGTTATGGTTTAGTTTTACCTCTAAAGGTATATTTTTTGTTCCTGTTTATTTATAGGTTCCTCCTTGAAATTCATGTCTGGTAGAGTTTCCCATAGTTTGGGTTGTGCTGAGTGAACCCCAAGGTAGAGTTTACATGTGTCTCTATCATCTGTATTTCCTATAAGATCAGTAGTTGATATAGAGGTTTGCTTATATTCAGGTTTGATTTTTTTCATGAGTACTTTATTGGTGGCATTGTACTGTGTTTGTCCGTCAAGAGAAAGAACTTAATACCAGTTATTTCTTTCACTGTGATGTTAATTGCCATTGCTATTTAACAGTGCTGTAGATTGGATGCCCGCCCCCCCCCCCC
>NW_007732366.1:103380-108436 GCF_000696425.1 Galeopterus variegatus | reverse complement strand
CCCCGCATCTCATTGATGCTTGATCCCCACTGTAACTGTTGAGGGTGGGAAATCCTATTATGGTAATTGCAAGGTGGAGACTTGAAGAGATGATTAGATTCTGAGGACCTAGTGAATGGATTTAAAATGGTGGTCATAGGCATTGCTCTGATGGCTTTAAAAAGAGAGTGCATGAGGAATTATCTCTCGCTCTGTCTACTCCACCATTTTCTGCCATGCGAGATTTCTGGGTCACTGTCGCCACCACCAAGGCCTCACCAAATGAGGCTGGACTTTGGACTTCTCAGCCTCAGAAACTGTAAACAATAAATTTCATTTTCTTTGTGAATCACCCACTTCCAAGTATTTTGATAGAAGCAACAGAAATGGACTAATACAAATGGCTCTATCTGTTAATTCATTAGGGGCTGTAAAAGATATAGTTTCAGTCTCTCTTTCTTTCCTCATTTATTAGCTGAATAATTTCCAAATAATGAAATTTACCCTCTTCTTTTTTTTTTTTTTTTTTGCTCAGTAGAAACCTGTGTTTGGAGAGACAAGCCCAACACTCACACACGCTGTGAGCCAGCAGTTGCACTCCTACTTATACCAACACAATGGTGCACGTGTGCCGAAACGTATGAGCACATGATTCATAGCAGCACAGTTTGTAAAATCTGGATACAACACAAATGTCCATCCACAGTGGGAAGGACAAGGAGTGTGAGCTCTTTTTGTAGTGGAACACCTAACAGCCACAACCACACACAGCACGATGGATGAGACCTGGTGATGTGCTGTTGACTGTATAATCCAATCAGACTAACGTATGGTATTAAAAATCAAGATATGGTTACTCTAGGGTGGGGAAGGGTGGTTTATGGCTGAATAGGATCCAAGAGTGTTTCCTGGAGCTGGAAATGTTCCTTCGTGTGGGTGTTTTTTCCTCCAAGTGTTCACCTTGTGAAAATCCACTGTGCACTTATGATTTGTCCACCTTTCTCTATGCATGTTGTCCTTCATTTGGGTATACAAACATGGTTTTTTGAAACAATTCTAACATATAATTCCTCCTAGTGAAACCCTTAGAAATGCTGCATTGAAAAAAATCAGTGCAATTTTTAAAACTCCCAGGAAATAAATGCCTATGACTCAGATATAAAGAAGAGAATCAAAAACAAGAGTGGTAAGGGACGGCCCGTGGCTCACTCGGTAGAGTGCGGTGCTGATAACACCAAGGCCACGGGTTCGGATCCCACATAGGGATGGCCGGTTGGCTCACTGCCTGAGCGTGGTGCTGACAACACCAAGTCAAGGGTTAAGATCCCCTTACCGGTCATCTTTAAAAAAAAAAAAAACAAGAGCGGTAAGCTTTGCAGCTGACAGCAGAACAGCTTTGGAAATGGCTGTTAAGACAGGAAATAGGAATCCAAACCCTAACAGATCCATGGGAGGTGGAGGGTGTGAAAGGATGCCTCAGGAGTGCAGATGAACCATGGGCAGAGGCTAGTGTGTGGCTATTGATTTCCAAATCAAGTTGGAAAGTAGGGGGGTGGAGGAGAGATATATGCCTTGACTTCTTGCCACATGCAGTGCAGAACACGTGAAGATAGTGGTTGAAGGTGGATGCCCAGCAGGGAGTATCCAAGCAGGTGGGGCTCCTATAATCAGGTGGGCGAGATGACTTGATGGATGGGATCGTAGCCTCACAGAGCTTGCTCCAGGAGCCCCTGTAGAAAGTGGCCAAGGGGGCTGGGATGGAGACTGCACAGACACAGCAACTGCCTTGCCATTTACTGAGGCTGACCTGGTGGCTGCCACTGCTGAAGGCCCCACCTGCCAAGAGCAGCTGTTTCTTTAAAAAGAGAAATTAAACAATTTTAGTTAAGAAGAAAGAGTGTTATGACAGATAAATATGCCACTGCTGATAGGGTAGAGATTTAAACAATCTTAAAACTATAAAAATATACATATATAAATGGAAAAGACTACAAGTAAAAAAGTTAAAGCAGCTATAAAAATTCAATTTCCCTTCAACCACATTCATATTGTTTTTAAAGGAAAGTTCTACCAAATCTTCAAGGAAGGTTACTGAATTTATATGAAATATTTCAAGAGAATGGGCAAATATAGGGAAAGCCAACCAACTCATTTTATTAGGCATTAATACCATTAACTCTAAAGCCAGTTAGAAAATAAATAAGAAAAAAGCATTATAGGAAAATCATTTTTAAATGATTTAGGAAAATCCTGAGAAAAATATTAGTAGACTATATCCACTGATATTTACAAATTAATTATCTTGACCAGGTAGGTATCCCAAGAATGCAAGAATATTTAAACTTTAAATCTTTTAATGCATTTTATCACCTAAAGTATAAAAACCGGGAATTATCTCACTAGATGCAGAACTTACTGTAGATGAAATTCAGCACTCCATCTGAACCACGTTTCTTCAGTTTTTTTCACTTATGAAGACTCATGTCATTAGACTGGGCCCACCCAGATAATTTCGGATAATCTCCCCATCTGAAGGTCCATGCCTTTAACATATCTGCAAAGTCCCTTTTGCTGTGTAATGTCACATATCTAAAGGTTCTGGGGTTTAAGGCTTATTTGTGGGGCCATTCTTCTGCCTACCACAGAGTATGTGGTGGACAGATGAGGTTTAACATTAGTCTAATCGAATTCCTAGAAGATGAAAAGAGAGTAAATGGAGGGAAGCATTCCTTAAAATGATTCTGGCTAAAGCAAAATACACAGCAGTATGAATAAAAAGAGATCCACATCTACTCATACGGCCCTGGAACTTCAGACGTTAAAAACAAACAATGGTCTTAAAAGTAGCCACAGAAGAAACACAAATCATCTGAACTAAAAACAACTGGGCTAGAATGTAGCTGGTTCTCCCCGTCAGCCAGAAGAGACATCACCATCAAAGAACTGAGGGAAAACCAAAGACAAACTAGAAATTTGGGGCTGGCAAACCTATCTTTCAAGAATAAAGGTAAAACAAAGACATTTTCATATAAATAAAACTGTTCATTTATCAGCAAAATACGTACTCTAAAAATATTTACAAGGCCATAGAAATACATCAGAAAATAGAGAGAGAGAGAAAGGGAGAAGAAAGTGTAAGACCGGGCCAAAAGCACAATTCTTACTTGATGGGAAGGCTCATCTCACAAAGACCAGGAGGCAGAGATCGATGCAAAAGCAAGAGTTTTTATTTCCGGCATGCTGGAGGTCGCCCCGTTTTCAGGACAGGAGCGGCCCGAGCTCTTAACTCAAGCATCTTTTATACAGTTTGGTAGGCAGGCTTTGGTAACAGGCTGGGTTGTATGCCGTTTATTGGCCACTTTAAGCAATTTTTAAAACCATTGGGCTTTTAGCTTTTGGCGGGCAAAGGAAAGACTGAGGTATTGACCAACGTCCACTCCCCCGTCTTTCCTCCCTTGGTGTCCAAAGATAAGGTGTCATGCTGTTCCTGCAATCAGGTGAGCATACTCCCTTCCTGGGACAGGGTGAACTTCGGGCTCTTTGGAAAGTCTAATGACATGAGTCCCATTTCCCTGGCAGCGGAAAGTCCTAATCTTCTGGCGACGGAAGGTCTTAAGCACCTAATAATAGAAGGTCCTAAGTATCTGGTATTGTTTACCAAAAAGGTTGGGGGTTATCTCTACTTCCACATTCCCCCGTTTTTTTTGGTTTTTTTTGTTTTTTTTGGTGCGTATATCAATCATGAAATACTGTTTTCTGTTGGTTTAATTCCTGATATTGAATAGCCAGAGCTGAAGCTCTTATAGCTGCCTCAGCTGTTCCCAATCTTAAGCCTAAGAGGACAGACACCCCAGTAGCGCAGGCCCACCATCTTTCTGGAGGGGGCAACAGATATGTGTCACCAGACCACTTGTTCACGTTAAGAGTCCGGTTGCACAGCTGGCTGTGTGAGGAAGGGGTATGTGGACTGCTAGCTCCTGGGCCCCGGGAAAAGATCTTTAGGCATAAGAAAAGCAAGAGAGTTTTCATCTTACAACACTTAGAACGTCCGAACAATTTTCAGTCTTAAGGGGTGCTCCTTGGAACCCTGGACTTTCCAGGTGGCATCTTTTGATCCTTGGTCCTCTGGTGGTGCAGGCTCCAAGTGGAGATCCCGTCTACCTTCACAGCCATTGGTGTCATCAGGAGCATCAGGCAAGGTCCCTTCCAAAAGGGTTCCAGAGATTGGGAGTGGTGTCACCATACAGTGCCCCCAACCTGGAACTGGTGAGAAACTTTGGGGGTCCCAGGCTCATAAGCAG
This sequence comes from Galeopterus variegatus, assembly GCF_000696425.1. Taxonomy (NCBI): domain Eukaryota; kingdom Metazoa; phylum Chordata; class Mammalia; order Dermoptera; family Cynocephalidae; genus Galeopterus; species Galeopterus variegatus. The sequence continues at coordinate 104,156 of NW_007732366.1, read as the reverse complement.
CTGCCAGCTGTGTCCAAACTTCTTTCTGTACGGCTTGGAGTCCTTTTAACCTGGCATATAAGTCACTGTTACTGAGGCAAGTGGGTTTAAAGGCGTCCCCCAGTAAAGTCAAGGGGGCAGGGGCACCATAGGGAATCTCAAAGGGGGTCAGGTTGAACCGGGAGGGGGTGTTCCTAGCTCTAAACAGGGCCAAGGGAAGGAGCATCACCCAGTCTACGCCAGTCTCCATGGTTAATTTAGTCAGGGCCTCTTTTAGAGTTCTGTTCATCCTTTCTACCTGCCCTGAACTCTGGGGTCTGTAGATATAATGTAATTTTCAATTGACCCCTAGGTATTTGGCCACTCCCTGGCTTACCTTGGCAACGAAGGTGGGCCCATTGTCGGACCCAATTACCTTGGGTACCCCGAAGCATGGGAAGATTTCTTCCAGGATTTTCTTGACCACGACGGTGGCTGTTTCCTGCTTTGCTGGGAATGCTTCTCCCATCCAGAGAGGGTGTCTACAAAAACTGGGAGATACTTGTAACCATATTTACCTGGCTTGATCTCTGTAAGTCCATTTCCCAATATACCCCAGGTCTGTCTCCCCTTGGTCTTTTGCCAGGTCCCGTGGTATTTTTACAAGCATTTACCTTTTGACATGGCACACACACTTATAAACTATCTGTTCTGCTAACTGTCTCAGCCCTATGATGTGATATTTTGTCCTTAGGGCAGTCTGGAACAATTTGTTTACTCCCAGATGAGTCCATTGGTGCATTTGTTCGATCATGGCA
>NW_007732366.1:101766-102722 GCF_000696425.1 Galeopterus variegatus | reverse complement strand
CTTGTTCCCCAGCTGGAGTGGCGCAGAGGATCAAGAGCTTTTGTTTATAAAGTACATTTTACCAAATTGCTGTAAGTTATAGATAGCTTAGAGAAAAAGTTTCCTTAAAACAAAACATTTAAGTAAGGAACAAACAATGCAAGTTACAAAACATTGTTATCAGTTACTTTGTATACTTAATTTTTGCTTTACTTGATCTTAATTAGTAGTTCTATAAATTCATCAGATTTCTTACTAGAGTTTTGAAAACCTTTTATTTTGTCCATTGTTCTCAAAGTTATTTGACCTTAATATTAAGTTTTAGTCTTCAGAAAAACTTAGCTAATTGCCTTTTAATTAGAATCATTTTAATCATACACAAAATTCTTTCATTAATTCGCTGTTCACAAACCATTATTACCACTTACTTGGACCCTTTATGACATGCTCTAGACCTTTCATTTGTCCTATACTTCCCACTTCCCAAATAACCAGTCATTTTGCTCTAGAACAAAAGTTCACCACACACGATGCTTTCTTACAATGAAGCATTTTCTTTTCCTGCATTCTGATTTTCTTTTTCACCAACAATACTAAATTAACCTCATTTATCTGAAAATCCCATGATCAAAGATCATACTATTTTAGGCTGGACTTATAACTTTAACCTTAAAACCTCTTGCAAAGACAAATGTAATCCTGTGTGACCAGCAAACCCAAGCAGATAATTCCAAAAACATTTTTCATAGCAGTGTGATTTTCAAAAAGCCTTTTTACCTTTTTTTTTTTTTTTCAGTTTTAGTTTAATGTTTACATTTAGCTAGAACTGGCTACGTTGTATAAGGAAAACAGAATCTCCAAGTGGCCTTGATTTTTTTTTAACAAGTTTTTCTTTATCTTGGCTGAAATGCCATAGACAGTGAGCATTTTTTATAACACTTACAGAACTCTGTGCACAGATAGACAAATTTTGTCCA
>NW_007732366.1:98098-101440 GCF_000696425.1 Galeopterus variegatus | reverse complement strand
ACTTAGCTAATTACACTGCCCGGTTTTTCAAGCTTGCCAGGAGAAACTGAGAAAAAATAAATTCTTTCAGTCATCAGGTTTTTAATGACCAAAAGGCACAAACTTAGTTACTCAAACACAAACAGACAGACAAATTATTAGCCCTGGCTTTCACGTCAGTCCAGTATTACAGAGTCAGATTCAAAGGAACTGAGACAGTTTGTCCCATGTCACCCCAGAAAGTCGTCAGTCCCCACACACACGCAATCAGACAGACAAGAAACAAAGCACCGATACACTCCTGCCACGAGTGCTACAACCATTGGCACGGCAGCTTTTCACGGAGGGACTGAAGCCTATGGCAGAGAGAAGCTGCTGCTTTAGGGAGCACTCTGGGGAGTAATGAGCTCCTAGAAGACGATGTAGGTAAAGTGCAGAAGCACCGGGGAAAGAACACAAAGGCGATGCCTATCCTGTGATGCATACGAACCGCAATCGCTTCTCAGCTTTATCGGAGGTCTTGGTGGGACAGAGACCCCCGCTGGGTCAGTCGGCTGCCTGCTCCAGCCCCCGCGCACCTTCTGCAGAGCGGCCTCCCCGCTCGGAGCAGCGGCTCATCCGCAGCCTGCAGACCCGCGTCCGCCGAGAGCCGCAGACCGGCTGCGGGAAGCTGCGCCCCCTGCCACGGCGAGCGCCGCAGCGGGCTCCAGACCCGGCGCCACCCTCGGCTACCAGTGGCTCCGAAGCCGCACTTTCTCAACTGTCTCGGGCAGTTGAATATCACTAGAGGAAAGTAAACAGAGCAAGCGTCCTGGGTGTTCTGTGTGCCAAGATGACTCACCCCCAAATCCCAGGTTTTCAGCTCGGGATCATATTTGTAACCAAAAAAATCACTCGGCGTAGGAGGGAGAACTTTGTATGAAGCTGCCCTCTGTTTTTGTTTTTGGGGGGGGTTTTGTTTGTTTGTTTGTTTGTTTCCCACTTGTAAATTTGGATTTACTTCTTCTGTTTTACACAAGCTCTGTTAAGTTACGTTTCCAGCATTTTGTATCGCTGTTTACAAATCTTGCATGGATGGACGCCTGCCACCGTGAGAAGCAAATCCTCATGTCCTCAAAAATCACACGGGTAATCTTTGTATACTTCTGACGACTGCCAGAACTACGGCATAAACAACAAGCACACAAGAGGTACGTACATAGGTATAGTCACCGTCACCTGCTTAAGAATTTTCTTCTAGATTTGTTTGTTTTGTTAACGATGTTGGCACCAGGACGCAGAGAACCAAACCGGCTTAAGGGGAAGGCGCACACGGAGCCCAGAGGGCTCGGGACCCTGGGGCCAGTTCCTCTCCCCTCCTCCCACTCTGAGTAGCACATCTTCCAGGGTTTCATCCCAAATATCCGTCCACCTGGGGAGGGTGGTACAGTCTTGTGTGTGTCTGGATTCGATGCCTCTGATTCTATAATTAAGAGGTTTTTCCTTAAAGATATTCTTGTTAGTAACTGGCGCGGTCCACGCCATGGCGGGGTCTTGAAAAGAATAGCTTGGGCTGCCCTTTCCGAGCTGGCAGGGCCCCGGAGGGAGAGCTGCTGGCAGGGCCACAGCTGCCAGCACTTGCTTTCACTGTAAAGATCTCTGCCTTGGCACAGTGGTGCTGCTTTCGCTTTCTCTTTTGATGTTGCTTTCACTTTCTCTTTTGATGTTTTGGTCAGCGTGGCAGTTTCCTGAGTTTCCAAAAGATGCAAAAATGACACACAAACAGTTGTTGTCATAAAATCAGATTATCCCACAAAAGATCCGGCAAGATTGAACAATTCCAAATTGTCCCTTTTGAGTCAATTTATTACACCAACGGATGTTTTAAAAACACCTTAGGAATAGCCATGAGCAATTGTTTTTACCGAAGAAATTAATAAACAATAGAAATCTCCATCCTCTTCCCACCAGCTGGGTAAATGGTTATATGGATTATAAAATGGGAAAAGGAAAAATTTGGTACCCTCCTAGGGGACGTCCTAAATATGACTTCAGTTGGCAAACGTCATTTACAGGGGATTACATTTATGGTAAGAGAATGGTTGGAATTAATGGAAAAAGATACTATAAAAAGAACTAAGTTTAGGAGAAAGAATGCATAGAAACCCTGTTACTCATTGATGTCCTAAGTTAAATAAAAACACCTTAGGAAGATATTGGAACAAAAACATATGATGCACAACTTTCCCTCCTAAAAATAAAGATTATAGATGGAATTTAGAATGCACCTGGTTTTGTGAGGGATGGTGCTGTGCACTTTGACACGTTACATTGGGCCACACAGCTGCTATATTAAGTACATGCATGATAAAGCTGTTCAAATATCTTTTATTCCTTTCCAAATAAACAATAGGTTCATGCCTATAGAAATATGAGAATCATTAAATCAAATTTAAAAATATATATAAGGTTTGTTTAACACTTTGAAACCACAATCGCTGCCGTCTCAATTTTGAGGCAGACATATAATTTATGCTTGCTGGTAGTAATAAGTTTAAGGTTAATACAAGAACAAGAAGAAAAAAAAAACACAGTGGTGAAAAACGTCAAGAACAGCGAGTCACGGACTAATTGACCACACAACAGATATAATCACCAGAAAGAATTGGCTGACGACTGAGTTTTATTTAACCTTGTAGATTATTAATTTTATGAGAACTGACGTAATTTAAAGAAAAGTTCCTGTTTAACTATTGGTTTAATAATTTTAAAGGTTTATGTAGTTAAAATGCCCACATTAACCCCCCCGTGTTGTGTAACAAATAAAAATGCTGTTTCCAGTCTGAAGGCTGCCTCAGCTGCTTTAGCGGCTCTGGCTGCGACAGCGCTGACAGCCTGCAGGCTGAGAACGTGCTTCAGAGGAACCGAGGTCTCTGCCTGTGTTTTTTATTTACACCACTTCCTCATCCCTCTTTCAAGGACCCCCAACTCGACTGGAGCTGGTCTCCGGCAAGTAACTTGACCAGTATTTCTGCACACGAGTTGGAGGAGGGGCTTCATTTTTATTTTAATATATATTGATCTTGTTGATGGAGTAGGAATAGTGCCAGTGGTTGACGTCTGAGTAGCACTATGAGTTGACATGTCACTGCTTTTAACTATTCAGGGTACCTCTTATACCCGACCTTGAAAACTACAGTCTAAAGTCACACACCTCCAAAAGGTGATTCTTTGATATTTCATACTTTTTATGTACCATATCAGAAAATGTATGTTGGGGGCCGGCCCGGTGGCGCACTGCTACAGTGCGCCACTTGGCAAGCGCGGCGGCGCTCCCACCGAGGGTTCGAATCCCACATACAGACCTGTTCCCGCTCACTGGCT
>NW_007732366.1:86695-97272 GCF_000696425.1 Galeopterus variegatus | reverse complement strand
TATATAATCGTTAATTTTAAAGTTATTTACATTTATTTAAATTTTTAGATTTGATTGTTTGCAGTTGCTCTGTGTGAAGATACATCTTTCAGTAAACTACATTTTAAACTTTTCTGTTAAAAATACAAATAAATAAGTAAAGCCCTCAGAATCATGCCCATGACCACCTTAAACTACCAACGGATTAATCCACTTACTATGGCACAACCATCACAATCTAATCACGTATTCAAGGCCCCTCCTTTCAATGACCATAGTAGGACTTCCCCACTCTCTTAACACTGTCANGCGCGACACTGAGGGTTGCGATCCGTTTCCGGTCACGAAAAAAGACAAAAAGGAAAAAAAAGAAAATGTATGTTGGAGTTTGTTCGTTTGTTATGGGAGTAGTTTCACCCCTTAATAGAATGCCAGGCTCATTGACCTCTTATTGAAAAATCATATTTATGAGTCTTAAAATTCGTCCTTTTATGTTCTCTCAAATGTGTGTCTCTCACATAGGAAACTCTAAGAATGAAATTGTAAGCACAGATCAATCCTCATTAGCAAGAAATGTCTGCTTGAGTCTAACTCACTAGTTTGACCCTTGGATGTAAGAACCAAGTCGTTACATGTTAAATTCAATTTGTATTCCTTAAGAATGAAAGTCCTGCATAAATATTGGATGCAGTGTATAAATTATCCAAGGCAGTAACTTCAGCTTTATATATAATCGTTAATTTTAAAGTTATTTACATTTATTTAAATTTTTAGATTTGATTGTTTGCAGTTGCTCTGTGTGAAGATACATCTTTCAGTAAACTACATTTTAAACTTTTCTGTTAAAAATACAAATAAATAAGTAAAGCCCTCAGAATCATGCCCATGACCACCTTAAACTACCAACGGATTAATCCACTTACTATGGCACAACCATCACAATCTAATCACATATTCAAGGCCCCTCCTTTCAATGACCATAGTAGGACTTCCCCACTCTCTTAACACTGTCAGTGGGTATTAAGTTCCAATGAGTATGAGGGGACATTCAATCCACAGCACCTTGTGATGTTCTACTACCTAGTGATGTCATAGCACAATGCATTACTCACTTGTTTGTGGTGACACTGGTGTAAACAAACCTACTGCACTGCTAGTCACATAAAAGTTTAACACATACAATTATGTACAGTATGTAATACTTGATAATGATAATAAATGACCATGCCACTGGATTTGTATTTACTATAATTTTTATTGTTATTTTACAATGTACTCTTCTACTTATTTTTTTTTTAAAAAAGAAAGAAAGAAAGCTAATTGTAAAACAGCCTCAGGCAGGTCTTCCAGGAGGTTATCCAGATGAAAGCACTGTTATTATAGAAGTCAGCTCCCTGCATGTTACTGCCCCTGAGGACCTTCCAGTGGGACAAGAAGTGGAGGTGGAAGACAGTGATGTTGGTGGTCCTGACCTTGTGTAGGCCTAGGCTAATGTGTGTGTTTGTGTGTCAGCTTTTAACAGAAAAGTTTAAAAAATAAGAATAAAAATTTTAAAAATAGAATAAGGATATAAAGAAAATATTTTTGTACAGTGGTACAATGTGTTCTTATTTTAAGCTGAATGTTATTACAAGAGTCAAAAAGACTTTTAAAAACTAGAAAGTTTATAAAGTAAAATGTTACAGTAAGCTAAGGTTAATTGATAACTAAAGGAAGAAATTTTTTTCATAAATTTAGTGCAGACTAAGTGTACAGTGTTTATAAAGTCCACAGTAGCATACGCTAATGTCACAGTCACTCACCACTCACTCACTCACTCACCCAGAGCAACTTCCAGTCCTGCAAGCTCCACACATGGTAAGTGCCCTACACAGGTGTGCTTTTTTATCTTTTTATACTGTGTTTTTATTGTACCTTTTCTCTGTTTTGATATGTTTGGATACACAAATAATTACCATAGTAGTATAATTGCCCACAGTATTCAGTACAGTAACAAGCTTTCAGGTTTATAGGCTAGGAGCCTAGGTGTGTAGTAGGCTATACCATCTAGGTGTTTGTGAGTACACTCTATGAAGTTTACACAACAGTGAAATTGCCTAATGACACATTTCTCAGAACGTATCTCTGTCATTAAGTGATGCATGACTATAAGTGTTCTCATTTTACAAAGTTGCATTCATATTTATGGATTATCTTGAATGTGGCTTTTTGAATGTGCTGTTATACAAGTAGTTTTCCATGTTATAAGTCTGCATAAAGTTTACACACTTTTGCAAGCTGCGTACCATTTCAAACTAAGAGACATAACCAGACTCCTTTTGGATCTATCTGCTTTCATCTTCTTGTAAATACTGATTTTATGTTTGTTTGTTTGTGGCAGCTGGCCGATATGGGGATCCAAACCCTTGACCTTGGTGATATAACTTCCACATTCTAACCAACTGAGCTAACTGGCCAGCCCAGTACTGCTTTGACAAGCATCTTTCTTAAAGTTTCTTCTACATTTAGAATTTTTAAAAATTCATAGATTACTCAAATGATAAACATTAGGCCAAAGACTATAAACATTTTTAATCCTGTGTACGTGGCCAAATTGCTTCTCTAAATCATTGTACTGACATATTCATTCATTTAACAAATACTACTTTAGCCCCAGCTCTGTACTGATGGTAAGGTTGGAGATACAGAGGTGAAAAAACAGACAAGGGCTGGCAGGTCGAGCGGGTGTTACAACACCAAGGTCAAGGGTTCTGACATTCTTACTGCCCAGTTACCAAAAAAAAAAAAAACAGAGAAGACCCCTTGCTCAAAGAACATATATTTCAGTGATAACTGACTGTGAAGATTAATTTTGTATGTCAACTTGACTGGGTTAAGGGATACCTAGACAGCTGGTAAAGTATTATTTCTGGGTGTGTCTGTGAGGGTGTTTCCAGAGGAGACTGGCATGTGAGGTGGTGGGCTGAGTGGGGAAGATCCTCTCTCAATGTGGGTCAGCACCGTCCCACGAGCTGGGGGCCAAATATAAGCAAAAGGCGGAGGAAGGGTGAATTTGGGTGCGTGCTTTCTCTCTCTCTGTCTCCTGGAGCTGGGACACTCTTTTTCTCCCGCCCTTGCATATCAGAACTCTAGGTTCTCTGACCTTTGGACTCTGAGACTTGAACCAGCGCCCCCGCAGCCCCCTTGCCCCGGGTCTTCAGCCTCAGACTGAGAGTTACCCCTTTAGCTTCTCTGGTTCTGCGGCCTTGGACTGAGCCACGCTGCCAGCTTCCCTGCTTCTCCAGCTTGCAGACGGCCCATCAGGGGACACCTCAGCCTCCATGATTGCGGGAGACAATTCCCTTCTCATCTGTCTATCTGCATACGTCATATTGTTTCTGTCTCTGTGGGGAACCCCAGCATACAATGAACAAATATAATTTGTTAAAGTATCAGCGATAATTGCTGTGGAGAAAAATAAGCCTGGGCTAGAAGATCGGAGGTGGTGGGGATGGCAGGGGATAGAGTTTAGACAAGGTCACTAAACAAGATGTGTCTGAGGACTTGACCACTGGACATTTGAGCAGAGACTTGAATGTGAGGCGGGAGCCGTGAGCATCCCTGGGAGGAGGTACACACGGGCAGTCACAGCAGGGCACGGCCTGAGGCAGGACTAGGCAGTGACAGAGGCTGGTGTCGGTGGAGACCAGTGAGCTGGGCTGAGAGTGGTAGGTGAGGCCAGAGTGGTCAGAGGGGCCATCACGAGGGGCTTGCGGGAAATGGTGAGGGCTGGGGTTTCATCCTGCTTAAGTAGGGAAGACGCTGCAGTGTTTATGGGATGTGGAGGTGAGGATACGTTCCAGTTCACACTTGAAAGGATCCCTGTGCCTGTCGTGCAGGTAGTGGACAGCAGGGCACGGAGTCAGCAGGGACCCCAGCTGGAAAGCCCTTCAGGTCACTGTGGTGGAGGGGACGGCTCTGGGATGGAGGCAGTAGAGGTGTGACAAGTGACTGGATTTTGTGTTGATATATTTTTCTAACTTGTGGTAAAATATACATAACATAAAATTTTCCCCTTATCATTTTTCAGTGTACAATTCGGTGGCATTAAGCACATTTACAACGTGTGAAACCATCACAAATATCTATTTCCAGACCTTTTTCATCATCCCAGACAGAAACTCTGTATCCATTAACCAATAACTGCCCATTCCTCCCTACCCCAGCCCTTGGTAACCTCTAATCTACTTACTGCTTCTATGAATTTGTCTGTTCTCCTCCTCATGTAAGTGAAATCACATATTTGTCCTTTTGTTCCTGGCTTATGTCATTATCACTATGTTTTTAAGTTCATCCATGTAGTAGTATGTATCAAACTTTCATTCATTTTTAAGGCTGAATGGATACATGTACATGCATGTATGTGCACATGTATGTATGTATGCACATGTATCCACACACGTGTGTACACACACACCACACATTGTTTATGCATTCATCTATCAGTGCACACTCGGGTTGTTCTTACATTCTGGCTATTGGGAACAGTGCTGGATGAGCGCGAGTGTACAAACATCTGTTCAAGTACCTCCTTTCAATTCTTCGGGTGTACGCCCAGGAGTGGACCTGCTGGATCATGTGGTTGTTCTAGCTTTAATTTTGGAGGATCCACCACACTGTTTTCCATAGTAGCTGCTCCATTGTGCATTCCCACTAGCCGTGCACAAGAATTCCAACTTCTTCACATCTCACCCAGCATTTGGAATAGTGAAGTAGAGAACCTTCTCATGTGCTTATCAGCCATTTGTATATCTTCTTTGGAGAAATACTATTAATGTCTTTTATCTGATTTTGAATGGGATTTTTTTATTGTGGAATTATAGTTCTCTATGTATTCTGCATGTGAATCCTTTATCAGATGTATGACTGGCAAAATTTTTCTCCTGTTCTGTGTATTTTCTTTACACTCTCTTAATAGTGCCCTTTGATGCACAAAAGCTTTTAAATTTTGATGAAGTCTAATTTTTCAGGTGTTTTTTGTTGCCTCTGGTTTTGGTCATTGAACCAAGAAACCACTGCCAAATACAGTGTCCACAGGATTTTCCCCAATGGTTTCTTCTAAGAGTTTTATAATATTAGCTCATACGTTTAGTTTTTTTTATCCATTCTGAGTTAGTTTTTGAATATGGTGAGAGGTGAGGGTCCAACAGCATTCTTTTGCGTGTGGATACCCAGATTTCCCAGCACCATTTGTTGAAGTGTTGATACCTTTTTAAGATGCAGTGAGCACTAATACATTTATTAATTTATCTTTACTCCACAGTTGTTTTGAAGAAGCTTACAGTGACAAACTCAACAAAAATAAAAATCCATGAATTCTTATAAAATTAACTTCAAGTAAAATTATAAATTTTGAAACGTTAAGACTGGTGCAAAGCTAGAACATTACTAGACAAGCTGAAAAATTTGCTGAAATGGAGAGTTGACTGTTTACCTTGCTATGAATTTCGTTGGCTCACAGTCTCTTACTTATGGCATCAGAGAGCTATAGGGTGGGTGATAGCTCACATGGCCAGTCCCTTGTTTCCTGCTTTCTGCCACTTAGAGTCAGAAATGAATGGCAAGATGTTCAAAGTGAAGTTGATATCTACAAAGTAAGTAAGTGTAATCTTCAGGATCCAAGGAGATTCTATCTTTTTCCCTGAGAAGTGGCCTCACGTGCATTGCTGAAGGGAGAGGGTCCTTTCAGGGGTCTCCACGATGTAGAGGTTTTTCTGCTGCAGCCCTAAGTTGACTTGTCCTTCTCTGTAACTACAGCTCCCACAAAGCCCTACAGCCAAATTCAGAGATCGCACCTGAGCTAAGATTTTGGGTTTTTGATGTTGTTCCTAATTGAGCTGCTGCCTGGGGTTTAAAAACCTGACATGGAGATTTTGCCATAATGGTATTTCTTTGATGGAACTTGACGTCCATGGACTCTCTGCTTCCCTGCCTAGTTACCAGAGGGGGTGGACAACCCCCCACATCTTTTCAGCTCCTCACTAGGGGGTAAAAGATTTGGAGTTAGAGACTCCCTCAATCTCTACCCTCTCCCAAATGCATAGGATCATTGCCTACTGCGGAAAGGGGCATGAATGTGTTGGACCCCTTGCTGATGTGGTGAATATCAACGTCCCGTCTCCTGGAATGAGGTCAGTCACATGTGTACATAATGTCAAATTTGCATACGGTACCACTGGAGGGTGGGCTTCTGGGCCCCAGGTTAGGAGCCTCAGCACTCAGGCATAGAGATGCCACTCCAGAGGGCAGTGATGGCTGAGCTGGAACCACACGTGCCCTTCAGGTCTGTGTCTCTCTTCTTTGCTGGAATTCTGAGGAAATCGACTCAAGGAAGAGAGTCCTGACAGGCCTCCTCAACCTTGGCATTATTGATATTTAGGGCTGGATAATTTTTGTTGCAGGTGTGTGGGGGCTGACTTGTGCACTGTGGGATGCCTCTCCCAGCCAGGTGCCAGCTGCGCCTCCTCCTGCTCACTCCAGTCCTGACGACCAAATTTTCACCAAACGTAGCCAGTGTCCTCTGGTGGGCAAAATCGCCCATGAGTGAGGACACTGGCTTTGAGACATGACAGATACTCAGGAACTGGGCTTGGCAAATTGGATCCTGAAGCACATGAGGAATGGGGACTATGGCAAGACCTACTATTGTCAGAAAAAAAAATCACACCATGCTCCACTACAGCCCCAGCCCAGGCGTCTGCGTTCCTGCGTAATCAGGATGAAATTAGTCATTGTGGTGTCAGAAAGAGCCCTGGTAAACTCAAACCTTGCCTGCTTCCCATTGTGATGAGTGTGCAGGCAGAGCTCCTCCTGTGAACGTTGTGCTGATGTTTAACCTGAATCTAATTAGGCCTTTGGAAATACAGGGGATGAAGGAGCAAAGTAAAAGACATCAGGGCAAATAATATGACAAATTCAGTGTGAAGAACATTCTAAAGGTATTTGGCCTGGTCTCTGCAACAAGTAATGCCATTGTAAAAGAAAAAGGTGGGTGGATTGCTGTAGATTGTAGGTAACTAAGGAAACATAACCAAGGCAACGAGTGGATATTTTTTGATAGCAAGTTGTAAAAAATACCTACAAACAACCTTACTGAAAAAAGTGGGGATATTTGAATACACAAGGGCTTTAGATAATGTTATGGAATTATTGCTTATTTTCTTAGGTGTGATGATGTAAGTTTTCATTCTTAGAGCAGATGCACTGTGAAATGGTTAGAGGTGAAGTATCATGAGTCTTGCAAGTTATTTCAAAATGCCTCAGTCAGAAATCTTCTCTCTCCATTCTCTCTCTCTTCATTCTTCACACACACACACACACACACACACACACGCACGCACAAACTATACAAACATGCCTACCTGTATCTATAAAGAGATAGATAAATATGGCACAATGGTAACTGTTGACTTTCATTATACTATTCTTTCATCTTTTTTGCACATCAGAAAGTTTATGTAATTATAAATGGGAAACTTGAGAGACAGAGAGAGCTGAATCTGAAGGTCCTAGAAGTTGTGTCCACTGGAAAGATACTTAATCTTTGCGCTTTTCCAAGTGTAGCCCGTAAATTCCTGGGATTCTTGAGTTGCCTTCAGAGGGTCCAGGAGAGAAACCTGTTTTCACAGTAATGCCAAGATGCCACCTGCCTGTTTCAGCGCATTGACTTTTCCATCAATGGCGCAAATGCCAAGATAGAGAAGCACCCAGTACCTTAGCAGAAATCATGCAATGGCACTAAATTGCAACCTCACTTAAGAATATATTTGATGGGCCAGCCTGGTGGCGCACTTGGTAGAGTGCAGCGCTTGGGAGCGTGGAGGCGCTCCCGCCAAGGGTTCAGACCCCATATAGAGACCAGTCCGCTCACTGGTTGAGCACGGTGCGGGCGCGACACCGAGGGTTGCGATCCCGTTACCGGTCACAAAAAAAGACAAAAAGGAAAAAAAAAAGAATATATTTGATGAAGCAGTAGAAATTATTGTTTTCATTAAATTTTGATCCTTGAGTACATGTCTTTTTACTATTCTTTGTGATAAAAATGGGAAGTGTGCATAAAACACTTGTGGCTGAATTGTGAGCTCAACTAGCTGATCTTCTCACCTACCCATTGAAAGACATTGGATTATTTCCACATTTTGCCTATTATGAATTGAGCTGCTATAAATATTTATGTACAGGTTTTTCTGTGAACATAGTTTTCATTTCTTTGGGATAAATGCCCGGGAGGGCTATTGCTTGTCGTATGGTGATTGCATGTTTAGTTTTGTGGAAAACTGGCACACTTGTCTCCAAGTAGCTGTGCCATTTTACATTCCTACCAGCAATGTGAGTGATCCAGTTTCTTTGCATCCTTGCCAGCATCTGAGGATACCTTTATTTTAGCCATTCTGATAGGTGTATAGTGAATCTCATTGTGGTTTTAATTTGTAATTCCCTAATGGCTAACGATGTTGAACATCTGTTCATATGCTTTTAGTTCTGTGTTTACCCTCTCTATTAGTCCCTTTTGTGTTGCTGTAACAGAACTACCTGAGACTGGGTAATTTATAAAGAACAGAGGTTTATTTGGCTTATGATTCTGGGACAGCTGCATCTAGTTGGGCCTCAAGCTGCTTCTACTCATGGTGGAAAGTGGCAGGCAGCTGGCGGGTACAAGCAGATCACATGGCGAGAGGAAGCAAGAGAGAGAGACAGAGAGAGCAGAGATGCCAGGGTCTTTAAACGACCAGCCCTCGTGGGAACTAATAGAGCGAGAACTCACTCAGGCCCCCGCCCCCAGGGAGAGCATAAATCCATTCATGAGGGATCTGCCTCCATGACTCAATCAGATTTCCACATGTGTTTTGGCAGGGACAACACATCCAAACTCTATCACTCTTGTCAGTGAAATGTCTGTTCATGTCTTTTGCTCATTGCCTATTTTGTGACTAGATTTCATTTTTACAGTTAAGTTTTAAGAACTCTTCATATATGCTAAATAGCCCTTATTGGGTATGTTGTTTGCAAACTTCCTCTCCCATTCTATAGTTTGTCTTTTCATGCTCTTCACAGGTCTCTCACAGAGCAAAAGTTTGTAATTGTTATAAGGTCCAATATATCAACTTTTTCTTTTATGGATCATACCTTTGGTGTTACATCTAGTTACTCTTTGTCCAGTCCCAGATTCCAACGATTTTTTTCCTTCTTTTCCCTAAAACGTTTGTAGTTTTAGATATATGTTTTACATTTAAGCTTGTGATCCATTTTGAGTTATTTTAATATAAGGTTTAGGTTGAGGTTCATTTTTTTCCATTGTGGTTTTCAGTTGCTTCAGCACTTTTTGTTGAGAAGGTTCTCCTTCCCCCATTGAATTGCTTTTGCACATTTGTAAAAAAAAAAAAAAATCAGTTGGGCATGTTTGTGTGCTTTGCCTATTTTCTAGTTGTTTGTCTTCTTCTTATTGAGTTTTAAGAACTTGTCATACTCATATACCCTGGACAGAAGATCTTTATCACATTTACAATTTGCAAATATTTTCCCTCAGTCTATGGCTTGTGTTTCCATTTTCTTAGTGGTGTCTCCTGAAGTCTTAAAGTTCTTAATTTTAATTAAGTTCAATTTATCTTTTCTTTTTTCATTTGTGGATCATGCTTTTGGTGTTTTATCTAAGAATTGTTTGCCTAAAGTCACCAAAATTTTCTCCTACATTTTCTTTTAGAAATATTATAGTTTTAGTTCTTACATATATTTTAGCTCATTTGGTCTATAATCATTTGAGTTAGTATTTTTATACATTTTAAGTATCTAAATTCATCTCTTTTTTTTAAATATAGATATCCAGTTGTCTCCAAACCATTTATTGAAAAGACCATTCTTTTCCTGTTGAATTATCGAGGCTACTTTCTTGAAAAAATCAATTGGCCAAAAATGTAAGCACGTCTTTCCAGATTCTCAACTCTGTTCCATTGTTCTATATGCCCATCCTTGTATCAGAGCTACACTGTCTGGATTATTGTAGCTTTATGCATTTTGTAGTATGTGCATTTTGTGGTATTTTATACTACATTGCAGCAATTTTGTCTTGCTTTGTTTTTCAAACATTTGTTGGCTCTTTTGCATTTTTTGCATTTTCATATACATTTTAGGATTATTTTGTCAATTTCTATAAAACTGCCTCCTGTGATTTTGACAGGAATTGTGTTGAATCTACAGATTCATTTGGAAGGAATTGCTATTTTAACAATATTGAAGTTTCCAACCCACATCTGTCCATTTATTTAGACCTTTTAAAATTTCTCTCAGTAATCTTTTTTACTGTTCAGTGTATAAATACAGCACTCTTCCTAAATTTATTTCTATTTTATTTTTTTAAAAAGCAATTGTAAGGGGGCCGGCCCGGTGGCACACTGGATAGTGCGCCGCTTGGGAAGCGCGGCGGCACTCCCGCCCGAGGGTTCAGATCCCACATACAGACCGGTTCCCGCTCACTGGCTGAGCGAGGCGGCGGGCGCAACACCGAGGGTTGCGATCTGTTCCTGGAAATGGAAAAAAGACAAAAAGGGAAAAAAAAAAAAAAA
>NW_007732366.1:60001-86336 GCF_000696425.1 Galeopterus variegatus | reverse complement strand
CCGGAAAAAGACAAAAAAAAAAAGCAATTGTAGGGCCGGCCCGGTGGCGCACTGCTACAGTGCGCCGCTTGGGAGTGCGGCGGCGCTCCCGCCGAGGGTTCGGATCCCAGATACAGACCGGCTGCTCACTGGCTGAGCGAGGTGCGGGCGCAACACCGAGGGTTGCGATCTGTTGCTGGTCATGAAAAAAAGACAAAAAGGGAAAAAAAAAAAAAAAGTAATTGTACATGGCAATTTTAGATTTTCTTTGCTGGTACACAGGAATATAATTGATTTTTATATTGCTTTTATATCCTGTGGCCTTCCTGAGCTCTTTTCTAGGGCTGGCCAGTTAGCTCAGTTGGCAAGAGTGCAGCCTTATGACACCAAGATCAGGGGTTCAGATTCCCATACCGGCCAGGCACCCCAAACACAAAACTAACAAAAAAATCCTCTTTTCTCAGTCCTAGGAGGCTTTTTTTTGTTCTGTGTGTGAATTCTACATACAGGGTCATGTCATGTGCAAATAAGGTTTTGTCTTCCTTTCTGATCTGGATGCCTTTGATTGTTTTTTGTTTTTTAGTTTCTTGGTTTTTTTGTCTTATTGCACTGGCTACAATCTTCAATACCATGTTAAATAGAAGTGGCAAGAGTGACCATCCATGCTTTGATCCTGATCTAGGAGGAAAGCCTTCAGTCTTTCATCATCAAATATAATTTTAGCTGTAGGTATTTCACAGATACCCTGTATCAGGTTGAGGAACTTTTGCTCCATTCATATTTTGTTGAGAGTTGTTAACATGAATGATATTAAGATTTTTGCCAGGCCGGCCTGGTGGCGCACTGGAGAGTGCGGCGCTCCCGCCGAGGGTTCGGATCCCATGTGGAGACCGGTTCCCGCTCACTGGCTGAGCGTGGTGCAGGCATGACACCGAGGGTTGCGATCCCGTTACCGGTCAGTAAAAAAAGACAAAAAGGGGAAAAAAAAAAAAGATTTTTGCCGATTGTTTTTTCTGCATTTTTTGAGATAATCATGTGGCTTTTGTCTGTTAATATGGTCTATTACATTAATTGCTTTCCAAACGTTAAACTAACCTTGTATGCCTGGGATAAATTCCAATGGACTAATCCTTTTCATGTGGTGCTGTATTCAGTTTGCCAGTGTCTTGTTAAGGATGTTTGTTTTTATGTTCATTGGTGATATTGCTCTGTAGTATTCTTTTTTTCTGATTATCTTTGTCCGACTTGTCTGAGAGAGCTTTTGAAGGATTGCCTTATTATTTAAATATTTGATAGAGTTCATCAGTGATGATATCCATGCACAGGAATTTCTTTGTGGGAAGATTTTTTATTTACGGTATTAATGTACAGTCTATTCAGATTTTTTATTTATTCTTGAGTCAGGTTTGGTAATTTGTGTCTGTCTATGAATTTGTCCAACTTATCTAAGTGATCTAATTTATTGGCATAAAGTTGTTCATAATATTCCCTTATAATGCTTTTTAATTTCCAAAGGGTTGTTAGAGATATTCTCTCGTTTGTTCATGATTTTGTTAATTTGTGTCTCATGTCTCACAATCCCTGTTTTGACTTTTGAAGTGAATAAAACTGTTTATCGATTTACTTGGATACTCTTTACAGAATTTCCTGCATTGCTGACCTTGTAATGAAATTTAGTTAGAAAGGAACTCAAATTTGGAGATCCCTCTGGAGGAGGCTCCATGGGGGAGATGGTGGATTGTGGCAGTAGCAACCCCAGGGTGCAGAGGGTGGGCACACGCAGCCTCAGCCTGAGGGGCCTGAAGAAACCCCCTTCTCCATGTGGAGAAGAAGGCCACCTGTGGGCTTCGAGGACAGGAGACTGGGTCGAATGCCTGCTAGGAGCGGGGGCAGAAAGGCCATGGCAGCTTCAGCCAAGCAGCAGCCCTTGGGGTGGAGCTGTGATTCCAGGGCCAAGTGGACCAGGAAGGAGCAAGGATGGCCAATGTGCAGGTTGAGAGTCTGGGCAGTGCAGAGGGGCAGGGAAGGCTGGGCCTCCTCAAGCCTGGGTGCTGCAGGGTCAGGGCAGGTACAGACCTTGTGGCGGCCAGGCTTTTCTAGGCTGGGCCTGATGGATGGGCTCTCCAGTGAGGAGCTGCTAGCTCAGGGCTGGGGAGGGAGGAAAGCTGAGCTGCAGGTGGAGGGCAGAGCCTGCAGGGAGCAGGGTCTGTCCTGGTGAGTAGGAGCCTCTGCAGGTGAGGAGGGCCTGGGAACTGAGGGAGGGAAGGACTATGTGTGTGACCCACCCCAGGCCAGGAAGGACACAAGCCGGGACCTCTCTTTGGGGAGGCCTTCCACTGTGTTGGACAGCAGGAGAGGGCACTGGGTTCCACTCCTGGGTCTTGTCCTTCAGTCCTGTGGCCCTTTTACTCCCTGTGTGGTGGGTGCTGGAAACAGTGCAGGTGAGGATGATGGAGTCTCAAGAGGAGACTGGAGAACACTGAGCAAAGTGGGGTGGGAGGAGAATCAAGGAGGGGCCTTATTTTTTCTGGACTTAATTCACAGCCTGATATCTGGAGAGCCCGAGAGAGTGTCCCTGAGAGGACAAGGATTTCCTACCCAATTAACACATTTCTGTTGATCATTTTTTCTTTGAACTTCCCCCCCAGATCTCATGATGCTACAAGCCCAGCACCAACACCAGATGGCGCCAACAAACCCTAAAGGCACCACAGCTGGGTTTGTGTCTGGTCAGCTCCTCACCCACTGATCTTAACTGGGGAGCATGGAATCTGCAGCCAGGCAGCCTGGGCTCCATCGTGGCTCTGGTCTTCTGGCACTTTTGCTCTTGGTACCTCCATTTCTTCATCTGTGAACTGATGAGGACATTACAGCACTCATCTTTTAGGACAGGATTTCTCAACATATTCACCACTAACATTTTGGACCAGATACTTCTTGTTGTGGGGTTGTCCGAGCATTATGGGATGTTTAGCAGCATCCCTGGCCTCTATCCACTAGATGCCAGTAGCGCCCAATTATTCCCCTCCCACCATCCCTTATGACAGTCACAAATGTCCCAGACTTTTCAAAATATTTCCTAGGGCCCAAATTTCCCACGGTTTAGAACCACAAAGGTGCAGCTGGGCCAGGAGCTCTGCTTGTCTGGGTCTTGTCTGGGTCTGGGGGCAGCACTGAGCCAGGTTTTCACACCTTCACACTTGAGCTTATCTTTTGCTTCTGTACAAATAAGCCTCTTTTTTTCCTTATCGTTTCCTTAAAGATTTTATCTACCTTTCAAACAAATCAATTTCTCCCTTATCTTTGCATTTATTCTTCTACACTCTTCCCTTAGTATATCCTGAAATGAATCAAATCCAATTCCAGTAATTAGCATGTTTCCTTGTATGACACCTGCTATTATACCCAGTAGAGTGCTGATTCCTTTAGGGCAGGAAATGTGTGTTCTTGATTCTGCTATTCAGATGATGTAATTCAATTTATTTTATTTTACTTCTCTGTAATGTTGCTTCTTATCTGTAGAATGTGAATGTGAATAATACCTGAATTACTGGACAATTTATCCCTTCATTCAACTAACATATATTGCTCACCCACTAGGAGTCAAATACATGGCACTATATTGTTTCAAGGATCACATCAGATGAAATGGGAAACTATGTTAAGGACATTGTAAACTGTCTACATGTACTTGATGGGGTTCACAACACGCTACCCCAAGATATGGCATCGTGACACCTGAGATATCTGCAGAAGCAGGAAGGTCACTCTCACATTCCCCTGTCCCTTCTCCCCTGAAGCAGGTCTCATTCCAGAAGTGTCCTCCCTATACCTGGAAGAAAAGAACAACCTTATTGCTAAAGACACAAGGACACGGAGAAGACTCCGAACAAACAAGCCTTGTTAGTCCCTCAGTTTATCACCATTAGATCATACCCCCTTTGTCCAAACACACTTCCCCATGACTCTCCACCTCTTCTCCAAACCTAAGCATAAAAATACACACGTTTACCTGTTTCACTGAGTCTTCATTTCCTTATGAAGCCTCCCTCATATATCTCTTTTTTTTTTTTTTTTAAAGATGACTGGTAAGGGGATCTTAACCCTTGACTTGGTGTTGTCAGCACCACGCTCTCCCAAGTGAGCCACGGGCCAGCCCCTTATGTCTCTTGTATGTAACACTTATATTAAGTAAATTTGTATGCTTTTCTATGTTAAATGAAATGTGTGTTAAAAAGTATTCAATGGGATAAGCAGGTAAACTCAGGCCATGACCTTTTTGGGAGAATTCACAGGGAGATGACAGGTGCCTTTTCCAGCAGATTAATTCCCACAGGCATGAGCTCTCCTATGCTGGTGGAATCTGAGGGAACCACTCTCATTTGCCACCACAACACCTGTCTCTAGACTTCTGCTTTGATACAAATCCCAGGAAATGAACACAGGTCCTCTAGTCCAGGGTGATAATCCCTTTTATAACATCTCTTCCAGGTGCTTGTCCAGCCTCTGCTCATCCATTCTGATTGAGCTCTTCGTCCTAGTTTCCTGTAGCCATTTCCTCTTCTTTCCACCCAGGTAGAACCATGAGGCCATATAGAACAAGCCTAATGTCTGTCATTTAGAATTTGTTCTTATAATAGTAGACATAGTCCTGCCTTTTCTTTCACAGAATCTTCACAATCTCCATGTCCTAAGTTGCTCTCCTTTGCCTACTCTTCATGTCCCAAATGGCTTGTGGAGCATCTCTTATGTTTCCTGTTATCCTTATAAGATATGTCACCTTGGCTCCTTGTCCCCTGGTTTCCAGTTGGGTTAGACAATAGGAGGTGCTGCAGGGATCATTGTGTTGGAGGAGTGAGAATTCAAGGCATTTATTAGCACACTCTGTCCTGCAGTAGCACCTGGATTCCTCTGCTGACAGCTGCGGCACAGGTTTTATGGCTCCCCTCCAAAGCTACATTTTTTATTAGGTTCTAGAAACAATTCCCTTCTGTTGTTCCTTCTGTCTAGAGGTAGTAATAGCTTCCTGGTGTTGCTAGTTCTGGGGATCCCTGCCAGATATTGCTGTTGCCTATGCTAAACAAAAATTATGGAGGGGCCATCGTTTTGGAAAGAGCTCCTGCACTAGACTCCAAAAGACCAAACCAAACCAAAATGGAGCCACTCATGCTAAATGTCACACAATCAAACTAAAACTTTAAAGAAGCAAGTAGATCCCAAGGCAAACCAGTTTTTCCTCAAAACAGGAGACTCCAGTCTTCCTGAATCAGCTTAATGAGGAAGTCCCCTCTGCTTCAATCCGTACAAAATAAGTAACCTGACATTAATCAATCAGTCTTTTTCAAAATTGTTCTGTTTCCTTGTTCCCACCTTGCAAAACCTATTTTTCTGCCATTGTCTAGTGGAAGCTCTCATTCCATTTTGTAGAGTGGAGACTTACCTGATTCATGAGTTATGAATCAAAACCAATTTGATCTATAACTAAATTAAGGGTTTCTGTTTTTGTTTTTGTTTTTTTGGCAGCTGGCCCATATGGGGATCTAAACCATTGACCTTAGTGTTATCAGCACCATGCTCTACCAACTTAGCTAACTAGCCAGCCACCACAAAATAAATAAATGGATTTGTTGTAGTTTTATCTTTTAACACCTGCCTACACCTCTGTAAATGGCCCAGCCATTAATCTCTCTCTAATGATCCCTTTCACTGTGCCATCTGTATCCTGCCAGGCCCATGCCTGATATAAGACATTCAAAAGGATAAAATATCAACAAGCATTTACACATATTCCAGAACTGACACATCACTTCTCCACGCTGATTCCAAAATTTGACTTAGTATAACACACATGAATTGAGAAGGGTTCTGGTGACTATGCGGGAAGGAAGGCAAAGACAGAAATACTCCTGCAATGAACATGTGATAGTCAGAGAGACCCCGTGTGCAGATGCTGCCCTGAGTGTCTTGGTGGGATCACAACACTGTTGTCAGAGACAGGGCATGGGCACAACAGAAAGACTGCAGTTCTCTTCCATAATAAGATACATGTACATTCCATAAGGAAGGAATGAAATCTACAGGGGAAAAGTAAACAACGTACACAGTAATGGGGCAGGATTGAGACATATCACTCTCAGTCTTTGACCTTCATAGTTCTGGAGAACAGCTCAGCCCTTGGGGTGTCTGAGGCCTTATGACGTCATGCAACAAGGGCCCACCTAAAGAACAAGTGCAAATCATTGTACAAAGGAGGAATACAGACAAACTTCCCAGACATGACCAGTGTCGTAGTCAGTTCAGGCTACTATAAAAAAAAATGCCATTGACTGGGTGGCTTAAACAACAGAAACTTATTTCTCACAGTTCTGGAGAACTGGGACATCCAGAGTCTGGTGAGGGCCCGTGTCTGCTTTGCAGACAGTGTTTTTCTTGTTGGATCCTCACATGGCAGAGAGCAGAGAGATGAAGCGAGCTCTCCTACGCAACAGAAACTTATTTCTCACAGTTCTGGAGAACTGGGACATCCAGAGTCTGGTGAGGGCCCATGTCTGCTTTGCAGACAGTGTTTTTCTTGTTGGATCCTCACATGGCAGAGAGCAGAGAGATGAAGCGAGCTCTCCTACATCTTTTTATAAGGGCACTAATCCTAGCCACAAGACCTTCACTCTCATGACCTAATTACCTCCCCAAAACCCCTCTCCTTATACCATCATAACAGAGGTTAGGATTTCAACATATGAATATGGGTGGACGCAAACATTCAGTCCATAGCACCAAGTCAAAGCTAAACTTTAATGAACACAGAGAGTAACATATACCACTTAACCTCCCCTCATCCACCTGCCCTTCTCCCGGGCCCATCTGCCACTGTCTGAACACTTAGATGGGTTTCCAAAAATGATCAGGTCTTATGTTGTTAGTTCCAAACGATAAGAATTACTCATACATGCCTTTTATTAAGCTATCCACCTAATTCTAGAGGCAATCTTTTGAGAAAAATATTTAAAATAATAAGATTTTTATTCAGCATAATGAGCTAGAATGAACAAGAGAATCCCATGGCACTGAGTCCTTCACAAGGCATGGATAGGGAAGGAGGGAGATTTCTTAGCTCCATCTTCCCAAGAATAGGAATGGTGCCCCAGTGGTTGGAACCACAGGTCTAGGGGTAACAGAGAATATGAGGAGTGGCATACATAAGATGGGAAATGGGCTCTTCTCACTATTTCTTATAAATGTTCAACTGAGAACAGCACAGACATATACAGGGAGCCATTTGGAAGAAAAACATGTCAAGGGTCCACAGAGAAGCAAAGCTGATGCATGAATAAGGAACCTATGGTTAGAACACGGTGCTGGTAACACCAAGGTCCAGGGTTTGATCGCTGTACTGGCCAGAGGCCAAAAAGAAGGACCCTGGCCTTGGAGTAAATACCAACTGAAATAAACCCACCTTAACAAAGTCTAAAATCAAGGCTAAGCAGAATCAAGGTGATTCTGATTTTAATTAAAGGTGAGTCACCAATAGTTAACTAACTGCTGAACTAATGTTAGCAGTCTTTGGAGGAAGATAGCATTTCCAGAATTTCTACAAGACATCATCCAGAACATCTGAAATGCAAAGCAGCAAAGAAAATGTAACCAGTACCGATAAAATAATCAACAGAAGCAGACCCAGAGATGATCTGAATATTGAAGCTGGCAAGCAAGGACTTCCTTTAAAATAATTATGATTTGGGCTAGCCAGTAAGCTCAGTTGGTTAGGGCACAGCCTTCTAACACCAAGGTCAAGGGTTTGGATCCCCATACCAGTCAGCTGCCAAATCAACAACAACAACAAAAAGGGTTTTGTAAAATAATTATGATTAATATGTTAAAGAAAATAGAGGAAAAGATGGGCAAAATGGATGAAAGCTGTCAGCAAGATAAATCATAAAAATAGAGAAAACACAAACAAATACTCTGAGAAGGGACAACACTAAAAAATCATAGATTTTATGAAAATCAAAATAAGAGAAACAATGTCATGACAATACCTTATAAATTTTAGAAGAAATGAAATAAGTTTTGAAAAACATGGTTGACCTAAGCTGACAGAGGAATAAATAGAAAACATATATAGTCCTATATCTATTATGAATTTGAGTTCTAATTAAATTCCTTCCCACCAGAAAAACTCCCTGCCCAGATGTCTTCACCTATCAATTCTTTCAGAAACTTAAGGACAGAATATCAATCTTAAACTCTTTCAGATAATAAAGAGTATATACTTCCCAATTCATTTTATGAGGCAACATAACCTAGACAAGGACCTAAACATGACAAGGATGTTCTAAGAAAAAAAAAAAAAACACCCACAGGCGAAATGCTCTTATGAACATAGCTGCAAAAATCCCACAAAATATTAGTAAACAGTACTAAGTAATATATAAGAAAATGATAATACATAATGACCAAATGTAGTTTATAAGAGAAACATAAGGTTGTTTTAACTTTTTAAAGAAATCAGAATAATTTACCACATGAGCAGAAAATAGTAGAAAAACATACTGTTATCTCAAAAGATGCAGAAAAACCATTTGATAAAGTTCTACGAACATTCATAATAAAAACTCTCAATAAACTAGGAATAAAAAAGAACTCTCTTAATCTAAAACAGTTATTTACAAAAAAGAAATCTCTCTATATAAAAACAATTAATAAGGAAATGTTGAACACTTCTCTGAGTTGGAAACAAGATAAGGATGTTCAATATCATCATTTCTATGTAACATTGTACTGTGGGTCCAACAGCAAAAATTTTTCAGATTAGGTAAGAAAGAGAACTGTCTTTATTCACAGAAAACATGATTGTGTATGTAGAAAAACTAAGAAACTCTATGAACAGCTGATAACACCAAGGTCAAGGGTTCAGGTCCCTGTACCAGCCAGCCACCAAAAAAAAGCAAAGAAACTCTATGAACAGACTAGTAAAAATAGCAAGTGAATTTGACAAGGTCAATATACAACAAAAAATAACATTTCTGTATAAGAGTAATAAACAATGAGAAGAAATGACATTCTTTAAACTGTACTATTTATAATAGCATAAAGAATTAAGTGTAACACAAGATATACAAAATCTCTGCACTCAAATTATGTAACATTACCTAGAGAAATTAAGTGGAGAATTACTTTATACATATGGATTGGAAAACAACATTGTTAAAATGCTGTTTGTTCACAACATGATGCATGGAGTCAATGCAATTCTAATCAAACTCCCAGCAGGATTTTTTTGGTGGGAATTGATGTGCTCCTTCTAAAATGTATATGGAAAAAAACACTTCAGTGTTTCCTGTAAGGAAGGTCTACTAGCAATGAACTCTCTTAGCTCTTAATTATCTGGGGATGTCTTAATTTCTTCTTTATTTATTTTAATTTTTTAATTGTGCTAAAAATACACATAATATAAAATTTGCAGCCACCTCCAGAAGCACCCTGAGCTCCAGAGCCCAGCCAGTAGGGGACCAAGGGCTTCAGTCACGCCCCCAGTGTCTGCATCCAGACCAGTGATGACCACCCGCCCCGCCACCACCAGAAGCCCCCTGGGTTTCTCTGCCAGAATGAGGGGGATGCCATGGGCCTTGACCACTCCCCCTACCTCCTTGCTCCTCCTCCCACCCTGTCCCTCTCCCCCTTCCCTCTCCCCCTCCTCCCCAACTGCTCTACAACAACATCTTAGCATGTAAAATATATATATATTAATAAATAAATAAATTTTAAAATAACAATAATAAAATAAAATTTGCCATCTTAACTAGTTTTAACAGTACATAATGGTAGTGTTAAGAACATTCAAACTGTTGTGCAACCAATCTCTAGAACTCTTTTCATCTATATCTTCGACTCTATATCTTCATTTTGAACAATAGTTTTTCCACACATAAAAGTTTTGGTTGACAGTTTTATGGTTTCAGCACTTTAATGTCTTGTCCATTGCCATCTTGCCTCAATGATTTCTGATCTCAAATCAGGTGTTAATCTAAATGAGGATCCCTTGTACATGGTGATTGTTTATTACCTTCTGCTTTCAAGATTCTCTCTTTGTCTTTCACCTTCAGCAGTTTGGTTCAATGTGTCTTGGTGTAGAGCTCCTTGAGTGTATCCTACTTGGAGTTCATTCAGATTCTTAGATGTGTAGATTTATGTCTTTACCAAATTTGGAAAGGTTTCCTCTGTTATTCTACCAAATATTCTTATTGTCTCTATCTGTCCTCTCCTTTGGGGACTCTCACTATGCTTATGTTAGTATACGTGACGGTGGTGTCCAGAGGCTTCATAGGCTCTGTTCATTTGTCTTCATTCTTTTTTCTTTCTTCTCCTCAGACTGCATAATCTTAATTGAACTATCTTCAATTTGCCGAATCTTCTGCCTGCTAAACTCTGCATATATTGGTCCGCTTGATGGTGTCCCTTAAGTCTCTTAGGCTCTGTTCACTTCCTTTATTCCATTTTTTTTTTCTTTTTGCTCCTCACACTCTATAATTTCAAATGACTTGTCTTCAAGTTCACCAATTAAAGGGGCAAAAGCCAAGAATGGGGGAGGGGGATGAAATCTGATGTTTCAACAGATTTTTTATTTTTTTAATACATTATAAATAAAACCATAGAGATCACATATCCCCCAAACTCCTTTACCCCTCCCCAGGGGATCTGGAAGAGAGATGGGGAAGGACCCTGCCAGAAATGCCAGAAATGGGTAGACAGAGAGATAAATATGGGTGAGAAAGATGTGGGGGGAGGAACTGGAGGAAAAGGGAGCTCAAGAACCTGGGGAAGAGGGATTGGAGAAAAGGGTTGGGGCTGTCTCCCTCACTGCCCCCATCAGAGTTATGACACAAAGACACAGAATCCCTGTTTCCATGTCCTTCCCCCACTCACCCTCCCAACATTCAAACATGGTTTTGCAAAGAGATGCCCAGAGCTCTATAGAACTCTTACAATGGCTGGCATAGGGTCGGGGACCCCCAAAGAAATCTGTGTTTCCCTTCTCTGCCCACCCATCCTTCCCAGAATCTGACCCCCTCCCCACAAGACTTGCTTCTGTAGCCTAGGGTCCCTAGCTTTCCTCCAGTTATCTTTCCCCAACCAAATCCCTACCACTCTCCCTTGGCCTTCTGGTTTCTTTTAGTTATTTTGTCCATGGTTTCCTTTAGCTCTTCTGAGCATAGTGAAGACAATTAATTTAAAGTCTTTGGCTAGTAAGTCCAATGACTTGGCTTCCTTAGGGACAGTTTCTATTCATTTATTTTTCTCTGTAAATGGACCACTTTCTTGAATCTTTGCATACCTCATAAATTTTGTTGAGAACTGAACATTTTGAATACTATAATGCGGTAAATCTGGAAACCCAATTCTTCCCCATCCCCAGAGCTTTTTGTTCCTGCTTGTTGTTTATTGGAGTTGTTTCTTTACCTAGTGCAGTGGATTGAATGTCCCCCCAAAATGACCAAAGCTTAATCCCCACTGTAACTGTTGAGGTAGGGAAGTCCTTTTATGGTAATTTAAAGGTGGGGCCTTGAAGAGGTGATTAGATTGTGAGGACCATGCCTTAGTGAATGGATTAATAGGTGATTAGATTGTGAGGACCATGCCTTAGTGAATGGATTAATAGGTGATTAGATTGTGAGGACCATGCCTTAGTGAATGGATTAATAAGTTGGTGGTTTAATGGTGATAGTGGGTTTGGTATTGAGGGCTTTAAAAGGAGAATGCATAAAGAGCTATCTCTCTCTCTGTTCTGCCATTTTCTGCAATGTGATACACCGCACCACTGAAATCACCACGAAGGAAGGCCTCCACCAGAGTGTTCCTTGGACTTTCGACTTCCCAGCCTCCAAACTGTAAACTATAAATATTGTTTCTTTATAAATTACCCAGTTCCATGTATTTTATTATAAGCAACAGAAACAGACTAATATATCTATTAACTTTTCTAAACTATTTTTGTAAAGATTGTTTCTTTTTCACTAAAGTCTATTTCATTAGCTTATTGGTCAGATAGTGACTTGACAGTGGTTTCCTTAAACAGAGCTGAAAAATGAATAATACTCTCCCAGACTTTGAAGATTGGCTCTGAATTGTTGTACTCCTTCAGCACCTAAGTGGGCTGTTTACAACTCTATCTTAGCCTTCATTTACTGTTTACATGGAGCCTAAAGATCAGCCAGAGGTGAAAGTTTAAGATCATCTCAGCTCTTTTTTTTAGCATGCATCTGGCCTTCTAGATTGCCCAGTATGGGTGGGAGCTTTTCAAACCCCGTATTTCTCCATGAATTTCTTCCTCCACAGTCTGTCTTCCTAGGCTTTTCAGTCTGTCTGCTGCTTGCCCCATCTGTTATCCCTTGCTCTAGGCAGCTGTGACTACTGTTGGTATATCTCAAATGTCTTCATTTTTAAAAGATATTTTAGGATATGTCACTTAGCTTGATTTAATCATTGCACAATGTATACAAATATTAAAACATCGCATTTTATCCCATAAATGTATACAATTATTATTGGTCAATTAAAAATAATATTAATAAAAAATATATAAAAAGAAAAAAGAATCTAGTCTGACAGCATTTTCCTTTCAGTACTTTATAGATGTTGCTCATCGGTCCTCTTATTTGCGTTGTTTCCAGTGAAAACACTGCTGCCATCCTTATCATTATCCTTAAGTCTTCTTTTTTCCTTTTGCTGCTTTTTCAATTTTCTCTTCTTTTCTTATTTTGAGCACATACAGATTATTTTAGCCTACAATTACAAAGTGAATTTGGGCAACGAATCTATAGGAGGGATTGCTGATGACTGGTTGCAATTTCTCAGAAATAATTGTTTGTTCCTTGTTTTACTGAGTCAAAGGCAACTTTCCTTAGAATATTCTTGTATTGGGAATGTCATAATTAATTTTATGTGCCACTTTGAGTGGACCACGTGCCCACGTAGTTGGTCAAACATTATTCTTGGTTTTTCTTTAAGGGTATTTTTTGGATGAGATTTACATATAAATGTGGGTGGGCTTCATCCAATTAATTGAAGGCCTGAATAGAACAAAACACAGACATCCTCCATCAAGAGGGAATTCTGCAGTAGACAGCCCTCCAATTTGAGCTTCAATATCAATTGACCAAACCAGAAAGAGAATTTTGTTTGTGGACAGCAGTTCTAAGATGAATGCACAACATCTTGTTTGGAAGGCTGCCACTTTGATCAAAGAAGATAAAAATCTATCAGCTCAGTGGGCTGAATTGCATGTGATTCTCTTAGCAGTGATGGAAGAATTGAACAGTAATAAATGCCCCTATGTTTCCATCTTTACTAACTTATGGGCAGTGGCCAATGACCTGGCCATGTGATCAGGCAAGAGAGCAATGGAAAACTGGCCTATGAAAGGAATGCCCATATGCGGCACAGTCCCACAGTAATCACTATGGTTATTTGATGAGTGCATTAAAATAGCATGTGTTGATGCCAATCACAACACCACCCTTCCAGGTTTGGAAGGTGATTGGAATTGTCAAGAACATATTCCCAGGTTGTCACTTGAAGTGGACCCCTGTTGTAGTGAAGGCTTATAACTTTATGTTGCCTTGACATCTGTATAAGTCTATTTCTGATGTTGATAACAAAATACCTGAGTAATTTATAAAGAAATAGAATTTATTTCTTGCAGATTTGCAGGCTGGAAAGTCCAAAGTCCAGGAAACACATCTGGTGAAGGCCTTGTTCTTGATGGTGGCTCTCCACAGCAACACAGGGTGTCACATGGCGAATGATTGAATTGCTTTCCTTTTAAAGGCATCAGAACCATGCCCATTACCACCCATTAAACCATCAACTTATTACTCCATGGAGATGGATTGATCCATTCACAAGTGTACAATCCTCACAATCTAATCACCTGTTTCAGGCCCCATCTTTCAATGAACATAATTGGATTTCCCACCTTCTTTGCACTATTATAATGGGGGTCAAGCTTCAGTGAGTTTTGGAGGGACATTCAATCCACAGCATTTGGCCCCTGACCCCCCAAAACTCATGTCCTTTTCACGTACAAAGGCATTCATTCCCATCCCCAAAGTCCTAATCTGTTTCAAGTCAAAAGACCAAAGTCTCATCTGTGAAATAAAATGAGTTACCTACTTCCAAGATACAATAGAGGGTGTATTAGTCCATTTTGTGTTACTATGACAGAAATACCTGAAACTGAGTATTTTATAAGGAACAGAGGTTTATTTGGCTTACAATTCTGGGAGCGCTGCATCTGACATGGGCCTCAGGCTGCTTCTCTGCTCATGGTGGAAAGTGGCAGGGAGCCAGCGGGTGCAAGCAGATCACATGGTGAGAGGAAGCAAGAGAGAGAGAGAGAGGAGGTGCCAGGGCCTTTTTAAACAACCAGCTCTCGGGCCAGCCTATGGCTCACTCGGTAGAGTGCGGTGCTGATAACACCAAGGCCACGGGTTCAGATCCCATGTAGGGATGGCCGGTTCGCTCACTGCCTGAGCGTGGTGCTGACAACACCAAGTCAAGGGTTGAGATCCCCTTACCGGTCATCTTTTAAAAAAAAAGATAAACAACCAGCTCTCACAGGAACTAATAGAGCAAGAACTCATTCATTACTCCCCCCACCCAGGGAGAGCATTAATCCATTCATGAGGGATCCACCCCCATGACTCAAACAGCTTCCAGCACTGCCACACTGGGGATCAGATTTCCACATGAGTTTTGGAGGGGGCAATACATCCAAACTCCATCAGAAGAATAGGCGTAAGACAGAAATTCTCATTCCAAAATGGAGAAATGAACCAAAGGAAGAGGTAATGGGTCCCAAACAAGTTTGAAACCAAGTAGGGCAGGCATTAAATCTTACAGTTGGAAAATAATCTCCCTTGATTCCATGTCTGGCATTTTCTGCATGCTGGTGTGGGGGTTGAGCTCCCAAGTCCTCTGGTAGCCCCGCTCCTATGGCTTTCCTGTGCTTAGGCCATGCTTCAGCTCTCCCAGGCTGGTGTCGCATGCTGGTAGCTCCACAATTCTGGAGTCTCGATGGCAGTGGTCCTGCTCCCATGGCTCCACTAGGCATGGCCCTGGTGGGGGTTCTCTGCTGCAATGTCAACCCCACATTTCCACTCAGCATTGTTCTATGAAGGCTCTGTGCATTGATTCCACCCCTGCCACAGATCTCTTCCTGGATCCCCAGGCTTTTTCATGCATCCTTTGAAATCTGGGTGTGATGCTTCTACAAGGTCCTGCATTCTGTGAGCCTGCAGACTTGATACCACATGGTCGCCACCAAGGCTTCCAGTTTCTGTCTTCTGAAGCTGCAGGCCCAGCAGCACCTGGGGCCAATTTAGCCACACCTAGGGCAGCCGGAGCATCTGAAGCAGCCTGGGTGAGGGGAGCAAAATCCTGAAGTGGCCCTGGGCAGCAAGTCCATGGATGGCACCTCAGGCCTGTTCCCTGAAACCATTCTGTCACCCTAGGTGCTGGGCCTGTGATGGGAGGCGATGCCTAGAAGATCTCTAAAAGTTCTTCAAGGTCTTCTTTCCATTCTCTTACTGATTCCTTCTTTATGTCCTGATCTACTTAGCAAACAATCTCTGGGCTGCACCCTTGATTTCCTCTCCCAAACACACCTTTTCACTCTTTATGTGGCCAGGCTGAGAGTTTTCCAATTTTTTGCACTGTGCTTTCTTTTGAATTATAAATTCTAGCTTTATGTTATGCCTCTTCTGCCATAATTCAGCATAGGCTGTATTATGTATCCGACTGCCTGAATACTCTGCTGCTTATAAACTTCTTCCATCAAATACTCCAGTTCATAACTTTTAAGTTCCACATTCCACAACTTTTAGACATGAACAGAATGCAGCTGAGTTCCTTGCACCTCTATAGCAAGGGTGACTCATACTCCAGTTTCCAATAAGCTCGTCTTCATTTTTATCTGAGACCTCCTTAGAATGGCCTTTATAGTCCATATTTTTATCAACATTCTGCTCACCACCATTTAATTGGTCTCTGAGACATTCTGACCTTTCCCTGGTCTTTTTGTCTTCAAACTCTCACCAGCATCTAGGCTTTTCCAGCCTGCTCCTCCTAGTTCTTCCAGCCTCCACCCATTACCCAATTCCAAAGCCACTTCCACATTTTCAGATATTTGCTGTAAGCAACACCATACTTCTCAGTACCAATTTTCTGTATTAGGTCATTTCTCTTCCTTAAAATAGAATACCTGAAACTAGGTAATTGATAAAGAAAAAGAATTTATTTCTATAAATTTTGGAGGCTGGGAAGTCCAAAGTCCAGGGAACACATCTCGTGAGGGCCTTGTTCTTGATGGTGGCTCTCCACAGTGACACAGGGTGTCACATGGTGAATGATTGAGCAAGAGAGAGCTAACCTGCTCACTTGCTCTAGTCCTGAAGGCATCAGAACCATGTCCATTACCACCCATTAACCTATCAACTTATCACTCCATGGATGTATCAATCCATTCACAAGGGTACAGACCTCACAATTTTTCACCTTTTTAAGTCTCCATCTTTCAATTATCATAATTAGATATTCCATTTTCCTACCACTGTTAAAATGGGGGTCGTGCTTCAGTGAGTTTGGGGGGGACATTCAATCCACAATATCTGTTTTAATATAAGTTGGACTTTCCTATACCAGAAGCAGAGCTCAGTCACCCTAACACAGTTTCTAGTTCCTCTAGGTGGCTGAACCATTTATCTATTTTACACAACTACTCCTAGTGACCACCTCCCTATGGATAGCTAGATGCAACCTACTTGACTAGCCCCCCTGACCCTCACATCCCTGGTGGACTATGCAGATACACAACAGTGACCACCTCTCAGTCACTGCATGATCTCCTGGAATGTGTGCCTGCTTACTTTAAACCCTCCCAAGAAAAATCCCCACGGGAAACCTGTTCGACTAATGCCCTGAACTCAATAAAGGTATTAGCCCATGGGTCCCTTTTCATCTCCCTCTCCCTGAATGCAATCCCTGACCTCCATGTGTGTGGCCTCAAGGCATGCTGTGTACCCCCCAGAGTCTGTAAGTACTAAAAAGTCCTAAACTTTCACATTGTTGTTGTGTTATTGAAGCCATGCCCCCAATTTGACTTCTGACTGTGAGGCCACCCCAAAGAGACACATGCAGGTGTATCTTCTGCTGATCTCTTTTGTCTGGGACTTTGCTGGCTGTTGGGGACAGTAGCTACCAGCTAAATTGATAAAGAAACTCAGAAGAGTTTTGTTCAAAATATCTGGGTCCATGACATAAGTGGACCCTTGGGGCTGCAGCAATGTAGAGATGGGCTGAATCTAGACACATTCCTCTTACACCCTCCAAGGAACAAAATACAATAAGAAATATTCTGTGTGCCTAAAAAAGAGAGAGACTACAGATGGCTACGTAAAGATTCTCTAGTGGAAAGGCCTTGAACATCCAGAGCTGGCAAGTCAGACTGATGCCAGCACCAGGGGGAGGAAAATGAGTCTTGAAAAAATAGACATGACTCTGGACTGGTGTTTGCTTACCTGGAGGTAGGTGCAAATGCTGAGTGCTGTGAAAGAACCAGAACAGAAGATGTTGCACCAATTTGGACCACTGAGTCACATTTCTTCAGACAAAGGAACTCACTTTACAGCCCATGATGTCCAACAGTGTGCAGAGAGATATCCTCCTCAGAGAAATACTTTATAGAGAATTGAAACAGTCAATTGAAACATTGGTTGTCTGAAATAGGGAGTATAAGCATGAAAGGCTGCTGTGACTCTACAATTCTTTCCAAGGTGGGAGGATGCTACAATGATGACGATACTTCTCAAGTTGCTTTTTTCCTATCTAATGCAGTGTTCCCAGGGTTGTGCCTTCACCCCATCTGGCAAAGTTGAGGCTAACAGTGAATGCAGCTGTATTACCTGGTGGTCAGAGAGCTCACTGGCTCTGCCCCTGTGTAAACCCACCCACTACACATGGGAGTGGCCCGAGGAGAAATACTTGCTGGAATAGTATTGCTGCCTGCAGTCCAGACCAGCACAGCAGCCAAATCTAATGTGCCCTCCAAAACTGGAAAAGTGCAGTGTAAATGGAGAGAAGGAATAGTAGCTGAGGATACATGAATGAATAAACAGGATATGTAAGGAGAGAAATCCAATATTATGTTAACACCTTGAAAGAGGCGTGAGCAAGAGATGACACTGTCTCTTAACTCAATTATGCCAGATGCCCAAAAGGGTGAATCCACATGTCACTGAGACCACTCCTGCTTTTGGATCCTGACAAGATTGAATGGAAGCCTGTGAACCTGATGACCTCATCCTGGGAGACATTGTCATACCGTAGGATGATGAACTGGACTGATTGTTAATGACTGAATCAAATTCTAATAATGTGACAGAATCTTTTTACTGTTTTGATTCTTTTGCTATGAGAAATCTGTGGTCAAAGGCCAGGGGGTGACTCGAGACATTGTCATACCGTAGGATGATGAACTGGACTGATTGTTAATGACTGAATCAAATTCTAGTAATGTGACAGAATCTTTTTACTGTTTTGATTCTTTTGCTATAAGAAATCTGTGGTCAAAGGCCAGGGGGTGACTCATGGTATAATAAACGTGTTTGGTCTTTGTCCCTGGTACCTGGCACAGAGCTCCTAAAACTTTTAGAATCTTCTATGTGATGAGTGTCTTTAGTGGGCTTTAGAGATGACGTTTGGCTGAGGGGCCCCTAGATAGCTTCAGGATGGGCACTGGTTGCCAGAAAGACCAAGCTATGATTAAAGTGTTGGAACTTTCAGCCCTACTACCAATTTCAAGGGAGTGGAGAGAAGCTGAAGGTTGAGTTCAATCACTGATGGTCAATGATTTAACCCATCATGACTACACAATGAAACTTCCAGGAAAACCACTAAACAATGGGGTTTGGAGAACTTCCAAGTTGGTGAACACACCACATGCTGGGAGAGTGGTGCACGCCAACTCCACGTGGACAGAGGCTCCTGCACTCAGGACACTTCTAGATCTTGCTCTGTGTACCTCTTTATGTGGCTGCTCATTTGTCTCCTTTACAATAAACTACGTAGTATGTATAACTTTTCCTGCATTCTGTGAGTTTTTCTAGCAAATTATCCAACCTGGGGACGTGGGGAACCCCTGATTTTGTAGTCAAATAAAGATGCACATAATTAGGGATCCAATACTTGTGGCTGACATCTGGAATGAGAGCAGTCTTGTGGGACTGAGCCCTTATTCCCACGGAGTCTGAGGCTAAGTCAGATAGTTTGTGTGAGAATTGAATTGAATTGTAGACCTCCCAGTTACTGTGGTAGAATCAGATAATTTGTCGGGTAGAGAAAAAAACCTCTCACCACCCCACAGAGAGAAATTAAGAGTATGAGTAAGCAAGTAAATTCTACCATATCTCATCCCAGAGTGAACAATGTGCAAATGTAAACTTTTATATCATGTCCCTAGGTCTGCTAAAAAGTTTGCTACCAGCTGTTCAAGGTCCAGAACTTGAGTTGTACTACATCGAACCTAGAAAACTAGGATTTTTTTTTTTTTAGGCCTTTGCAGGGGTCACATAAAAGCCAATGAAAACTTATAAATGTTAGAGTCTCTCCCCGGAAAGATTTCCATGCACAAGGAAATATAAATATTTATATAAAACATCAGTGAACACACAGACCCTCTGAAGTCTTGTAGACCAATGTGTTTTAATCCCAGTAGGAGAAAAAGGCAACGAGAAGATGTTTTGAGTGACAGTTTCACCATCCCACAGTGCCCCTCAGTTATGTAGAGTATAAAATGGTATGGACACAGCTGGATCTGATAATATACTCTCAAGGGACTGAGTGGGAAGATGTCATTTATTAGTCACTGGTTCATCAGCCAAACACGACAGAGTGCCTACAGAGCACCAGATGAAGTTCTGGGCTCATATCACTGCTTCAAGATTGAAATTTGTCATTCTTTTTCCACCCCTCACCCTCCAGCACCTGAACCCTCTTCCTGTGTCAAGAGAATTCCACACTTAAAGTCTTGCTAGGCAACAGAATCTACCTCCCTGCACAGGAGAGGAAACTCTCCCAGTCATTCCTGCAGATGAACATGGACATGAGGCTTCAGCTCCACCAATCAGATGAGCACTTGCTGGAGTCTGACTCAGGACAAGGCGACACAGATAGGCTGGGACTATGCAGAATGCACTTTGGTAAAGATAGTGTTTGGGGGCCGGCCTGTGGCTCACTCGGGAGAGTGTGGTGCTGATAACACCAAGGCCACGCGTTCGGATCCCATATAGGGATGACTGGTTAGCTCACTGTCTGAGCGTGGTGCTGACAACACCAAGTCCAGGATTGAGATCCCCTTACCAGTCATCTTTAAAAAAAAAAAAAAAGATAGTGTTTGGTTAGAGGATGGTGTTATAACATCAAGTCAAGGGTTCAGTTCCCTATAACAGCCAAAATAAAGATGGTGTGAATGGCAATAGCAACATCAAATTGCCAGAAGCAGCAGCTATAGCAGTCCTAGCAGCAGGGTCTAGTGTCCAGCATCAGGATATCAGTGGTGTGCACAGTGACATCTGTGCCCAGCAGGAGGGGCAGAGGTTCCTATGTGGGACCCAACTCAGGGTGGGATTATACATTCTGTTCCTGGTTGTGTAGCCTCAAGCCCATGTCCAGCATCAGGATATCAGTGGTGTGCACAGTGACATCTGTGCCCAGCAGGAGGGGCAGATGTTCCTATGTGGGACCCAACTCAGGGTGGGATTATACATTCTGTTCCTGGTTGTGTAGCCTCAAGCCCAGTTCTGTGTTTATAACAACATACCTGACACTGGGTAATTTTTAAAGAAACAATATTTATTGCTTACAGTTTTGGAAGCTGGGAAGTCCAAAGTCCAGGGAACATCTCTGGTGAGGTGACTCTGCAGAAAGGCAGAGTGTACATGGTGAGAATGGCGGAGCAGAGAGAGTGCTAATTCCTCAGACCTTCTCCTTTTAAAGCCCTCAGAGTCACACCCATGACCACCATTAAACCATCAAAAGGATTAATCCATTTACTTGGGCATGGTCCTCACAATCTAATCACCTCTTCAAGGGCCCATTTTTTAGTTATCATAATAGGATTTCCCACCCTGAACAGTTATAGAGGGGATTAAGTTTGAGTTTGGGGTTGCTGGTGTGGCTCTTAGAAAATACACAGGCCTCTCCCCAGAACCACCATCTCAGACTACTATGTTTAAGACCAAGGAATCACATATTTAACAAGCCCTACAGGTGAGGCTGATGCACCACCATGTGGGAATCCTGGTCTATGTTCCTGCTGTTAGAGTGGGATCTGCAGACCAGCAGCATCAGCACCAACCTTGTCATAAATACAGAATCTCATGCTTGACTGCAGACTCTCTGTATGCTAGCGAGCTTTCCAGATGATTCCTATGCACAGGAATGTCTGGGACTTCCTGGGCTACATGCATTCTAGACACGGTGTTAGGACTGTGCATTCTGCTCTGAGAATGTGGTCTCATCAGATCACTCAGCACTGCAGCTTCAGGTTTCAGTCCTTGTTCCCTTTCTCTTCTACAGCCAGTCACTCCCTCGGTGACCTCATCCATGTGCTCAATCAAGACTTTAAATACCACTTACCTCCCAAATCTATTTCTCCACCCTGACTTTGCTCCTAAAGTCCAGACTCATCCATCAGACTATCGACCCAAACACATCACTTGAATTTCTAACAGCCCTCTCAGCTTCGACATATAAACAGCACACCTGTGACGTCCTCTCCTCAAATATACCCCTTCCACAGTCTTCCCCTTCTCCACTCACAGCAACCCCACCCATCCTTCTACTTTCACGGTCCAGAATGTCCATGTCCCTCATACCCCAGATGTCATGCACTAGGAAATGCTGTGAAGTCCATCTTCAGAAGTATCCAGAATCCAGCCACTTCCCACTATTTCCACTGCTCACATCGGCTGAAGCAACCGACATCTCTGGCAGGAGCACTGCGCTAGTTCCCTACACTTTTCCTACCACCTCACTGGCCCTCGACTCCCAATCCTGTTCTCAGCACAGCAGCCAGAGGGATCCTTTTACCAGAGAAGTCATACCATGTCCCTCTTCTGCTCAGAACTGTCTTCTAACTCCCCATCTCACTCAGAGAAAAGTCAAACCCTTCTAACATCTTCCAGGCCTATGTGATGTTGCTGTAGCTATGAACTCATCACTGTCACTCTCTGCTCCTGCTGTCCCAGCCTTCCCAGAACACATACATCTTCCTGCCCCAGTGCATTTGCAGTGGGGTTCCCCCTGCCTGGGGAGAACTTGCCCCAGACATCCTCATGGATAAATTCCTCATGTCCTTCAAATCTTCCCTCAAACATCACCTTTGCAACGAAGATTGTACTGACCACCCTAGTGAAACACCACGTTCCCTGTCCCTACACACCACCACACTCTGGATCACCTTCCCCACTTCACTTACTTTTTCTCTTAAGCCTACAGCACCTGGTATTCCCAGGTGGTCTCCCATCCAAGTGCTAACCAGGCCCAACCCTGCTTAGCTTCTGAGATCAGACCACTAACCATCTTCAAACAAAATCACGTTCCTCATTTACTCTACTTATAGAATAGGGTCTGTCTCTTCCCACTCAAACACATGCACCAAAAGGCCAGCAATTACTGTTTTTACTTCAATGATGTTTCTGAGATGCAAAAACAGTATGTCACATATCTGGCAGACAACAACTGTCAACTGAATGAATGATCATTGTCGAGCACCTCCCTATTCTAAAGCCAATTATCTCTATTAATGTCGTCTCAGGCCAAGTGCCGTTTTGTGGCACCTACAGCACAACGTCCTCTCACACTGATATCTGACATCAAAGCTGCCTGCGCACTTCTCACAAGTGCTGCTCATGTGCCTCTCTCCCACACCAGCCCTCCTGCACACCCCAGCACACAATTATATTTCTCTCTTCAGGAAAGAACAATCCTTGACTGATGGGTCCAATTTTCCAACCAAATATACATCTAAATTTGACTCTGCTGTTCACATCCATGAGTTTGGACTGGAGGCAGCGCTAGGATTACTACAGATGAGGGCAGGGAGCGGGGTAGGTGAGCAGAGCAGAAGAATTCCAACAGAAATTTATCTAGGATAAGAAATTATGGGATGCATCCTCTCTGTTAATTCCAGAATCTGGTTCCTTTAAAAAGGTTGGGGGAGAGATGGAAAGAACAATCCAGGAAACAGCCCTAGAAGGAGGGCAAGAGCTGGACGAGTCTGAAAATGCATCTCTTGATACCGTACAATCTCCTGTGTGCAGGGGTCTCCCTGGGCCTCGTGAGGACAATGACAGGAAAAATGACTCCTGCTATCAGAACGGGAACATCCAGAGGAGAAAGGGACCAGAACTGGTACACAAGAAAAAGAACAGGCATAATCCTCTATAGAAACAAAGACACAAAATATAAGCACACAAAAGATGGGGGAGCAGAGGGCTGGACCCAGCCAGGCTTGAGCTTTGGCTGACCTGGCCACACCAGCCCTCGCTGCCCACAGTCCTGGGGACACGACAAGGACCAGGCGATATCCGAGTCCCTGTGATCACACTTCCTTGTTCCTGGTGGAACAAGTTTCTACTGAGGGGACAAGTACAAGGGAACAGTGAAGATGACCCAGCTAAGGACTGACCACATTGAAGCCCCCGACGGACTGAGCAGCAACAGGGCTCAGACCCCGTCCACGATCGGCTCCTCACAGCCTCCCCCTGTCCCCACCTGCAACAGACTCAGCACAGCAAACACAGACTCTAGACGGTTCTCATTGTTCCCATTTATTTCCTCTGTCAAATTCGTCCTTCTTTAATTAACCCATCAACCGCTCACAGCAACAATTTGAAAAAGCAAACATATCCAGATTCTTATTTTCAGTAGGGAAGTAAGAAACTGCAGCTCAGTAAACAATGAAGTTGGGTCGGAGATGGAGACCTCCCACCCCACCTCTCTGGAACAGGAATGATGACTGGGGAAGAGAACACAGGTCAGTGTGAAGGGGTCGTGGTGGGCAGGGGTAGGCTGGTCTCCCCACCTCCTCACACTATGCTAACAGGAGCACAGACACATTCAGATGGGCTTTACAGAAACAGAAGTCAGGGGTCTTGAAGTCACAACACGGGGCTGTGAACAAGTTTTGCATCACTCAGTTCCACACAAAGCAGCTGGCTCACACTATAGAAGAAAATAATTATAAACAAATTCAGGTCAATCACTGTACGTGGTGACACTCTGAACAGCCCACAACACTCAAAATGTCCAAATCAAAAATTCCCCACAACCCAATCACGGCCCTCTGCCCTACTCCCCTCAACTTCAGGCCCTCCAGGGTCTTACCTTTACAAGCTGTGAGAGAACTGTCAGAGCCCTGGGCACCGTCGCTGCCTGGGATAGAACAAAACAGGACCTGGTCAGAGCCCATATGCAGCCAAAGGAGGAATTATGGGATGGCTGAGCTCCCCCATGGGCTCCCCTCTACACTGTCCCAACAGTCTCAAGTACCAGCATCCTTCATACTTACAGGCTGCCTGAGCATAGCTCCCTCCTTTTCCACCTGTGGGAAGAAAACATCCTATGAGAGGCCAGGGAAGAGGTAGGGCTCTCAGGTCCCAGAGGAACCCCCTTGTCTTGGACACCAGAGAAGTTTCCAGAACTGTGACTACAGACTCAGAGCAGAATCAGGAAACATGAGGAAAGGAGATGTAGGGGAAGTGGGCCAACTGCTCTCATGGAGGTCTGTCTTCAGCAGGGACCTTCCTCTCTGACCTCTGACTGCTGGGAATCAGGTCCATCACCACGATCATTACAGTGATAAATCTGTCCTTCATTTTCCATGTGTTTACAACAGAGTGTTAGCACACAAGTGTGTGTTAACACACACACACACACTTACCCAGGCTGGGTAAGCGCATGAGTGTGTGGATGGTATATTGTAACAGCAAAGCAGGGCACACTTCTACATGGGACTTGAAACCCCCCAGTGGGACAAGAAAACTCAGACCACACCTCTCACCCTTCCCTACCTGAGCTCTTCATCCTCCACATCACAACACCTGCAACAACAGCTCCAAGGAGAACGAGGCCAGCAACAATTCCCACAATAAGCATGTTGAGCTGAGGTGGCGGCTCTGGGAAAGGAAGGGAAGGTGAGGGGCCCTGACCCCCAGGCCTCAGCCCTCATCCTGCTGAAGGTGCCCAGAATGCCTCCTGCTTTCCCTAAG
This sequence comes from Galeopterus variegatus, assembly GCF_000696425.1. Lineage (NCBI taxonomy): Eukaryota > Metazoa > Chordata > Mammalia > Dermoptera > Cynocephalidae > Galeopterus > Galeopterus variegatus. Next base: position 61,032 of record NW_007732366.1, on the reverse strand, counting down.
AGGCTCTGCCATCATCCCTGTCCTTACCCCATCTCAGGGTGAGGGGCTTAGGCAGCCCTTCATGCTGTACATGGCATGTGTATCTCTGCTCCTGTCCAGAAGGCACCACCACAGCTGCCCACTTCTGGAAGGTTCCATGCCCCGCAGGCCTCGTCTCCACAAACTCTGTGTCCTGGGTCTGTTCCTCCCCATCTCTCTGCCAGGTCAGTGTGATCTCCGCAGGATAGAAACCCAGTGCCCAGCACCTCAGTGCGGACGCATGGTCAGAGATGGAGTGGTGGGTCACACGTATCTTTGGGGGGTCTGAGGGGAAGGGTTGGAAAATTAAGAGCTTTGGCATCCCTCATGGGACACTCCAGTCGCGCTCATGTGACCATCCTGAGAATGGACAGGGCAATTGGGGTGATATATCTGGGATATAAAGCCTAGATATACCTAGATATATCTGGGATAATCTCCTGCTGTTTGGAAAGTTCTAGAATCAGGGTAAGACAGAACTCCGGGGTAGGAGGCTCTAGGTCACTCAAGGGGAGAACAGGCACTTCTGGTCCTGACCTGCGTGGAGGCCAAGAGACTCAGAAAAGCTGGGATCAGACCTCCAAACATACTGAGTGTGAGGCAGAGAACAAAGTCTGAGAAAGCCATGGTGCCCAAGGCTGCCTCAGGGGTCAAAGGGAACCGCTGATCAGTATTTCAGGGACTGTCTTCTCCAGCCTTGGAGAGACTCATCCCTTAACTGTCCTGGGAGAAGGGCTGCCCTCAGAGTCACTGTCCGTACCAGGTCTGGAAACCCGTGAGGATTCTTCCCCTCTGGACCACAGGGAGGGCGACACTCTAGCGTCGGTCCCATTTCCCTCCCCTCCGTGTGGGAGGCGAGCGGGGACATGTGCAGGAGATGGGAGCTGCCCCGCGGGCCCTCGCACCTGCGCGCTGCAGCGTCTCCTTCCCGTTCTCCAGGTATCTGCGGAGCCACTCCACGCACGTGCCCTCCAGGTAGGCCCTCCGTCGCTCCGCCCAACCGGCCGCCTCCA
>NW_007732366.1:53739-58484 GCF_000696425.1 Galeopterus variegatus | reverse complement strand
TTCCCTCCCGACCCCGCACTCACCCGCCCGGGTCTCGGTCAGGACCAGGGCCCCCGAGAGCAGCAGGAGGAGGGTTCGGGGCGCCACGACCCCCATCCTCTGTGTCGGGGGAGAGTCTGAGTCCCGGCGGGACCGTGGGGACGCTGATTGGCTTCTCTAGAATCCGGACACGCAATGGGAGTGAGGACTGGGGCCGCGTCAGGAGTGTCGGGCAGAAGGACCCGACACAGGTTGTGAGAGGGAGAAGTGAAAGTCCGGGGACATGGGGATCCCCAGTGCTCGGCTTCCCTGCCAGACACCACCCTCGGGCCTGAGGCCCTGCGACCCTCGCCTGGGGACCTGGGACTTGGCCCTGACCCCTCTCCTCGTGCACGTACTGTTCTTTGTCATACTGTCTCCCTGAGTCCTGGCCCAGAAACTGAGGAAAGCAGGGAGAGACCCCTAGGCTGGACCCAGCCCTTTCCCTTCACTTCTCTCCTGGAATCCCTCTCCCTGAACCGGACTCTCTGCCTCCCACTCCCTACCTCTCACCCTGGACTCTTCTAGAAGAAAACTCACCCTCAGGGAACTTGATGCCCTAGATGAACTCACCCTAGGAATGGAGATGGAGAGGACAGAGATTTTCTCTTTAAAACTGGAGAAGTTATATCTGAACGCACCAAATGGAGATTCTGATAGAGACCACATTCCTTTTTGATTATAAACTATAGTGGGTAGCACAATCTGGTAACCCCTGAATGATCAGGAATCTAATCTGTACAACAAGAAGAGATTGTGGTCGAGATTGTGGTCCCTTCACACATAGATATGTCATAACCGCATTGCAGTTAGACTCACAAAGCTCCTGTTTTACTTTTCCAGACCATGTATCTGTGACTCAGGTTGTTGTAATTTAAAATTATTTTCATTCCACAGCCCTGAGTTTGTATCTCTGAGTCCAAGACACATCCTCAGAACAAAGAGGCACAATTTGTTGCTGTGCATTTCAGCTAGAAGCTTGTACAAACTTCAACCACCTCAGAGTTGCAAGTGCTCAGTGCAGGCGCAGTGTCCCTCACCAGTGCTCATGCGCTGCCTTTTTTATGAATCACTCACATCTGAGGGGTGTGCATATTTTATTGGGACACGTGTTTGTTTTTTTAGCCTGATGAACATAAAGAGGCGATTAGTTTTTATAAATACCAAACAAAGAATACCCTGCTAGGCTGTGTAGATATATGTGTTTTTAAAAATCTATAAAAACTATCTCTGTTCCGGCCAGCTGCAAAAAAAAAAAAATCATAAAACAACCTTTTTTTTTTTTTTGGCCGCTGACCAGTACAGGGATTGACCCTGGAACTTGGTGTTATCAGCACCACTAACCAGCCAGCCCTAAAACAGTATCTTTAAATCTGAATATTCCATGCCTTTAGATTTCTTTACCCCGGCTTCTCCAACCCTTCTCTCTGTCCCTCTCATCCCTCAGGCCCTCTTCTCCCTTCAGTCCCCATCACCTTCTCACTCCTGAATTATGGCAATAGCTCTGTCCCCTCAACTGCTACCCATTGACTAGTCTCCCCACAATGGTCAACAGTCCTGTTAATGAGTCAGATTGTGTCATTTCTTCACGGAAAATGTTCCAATGGCTCCATCTCACATAAAACTTCTAGAATATAAGGCACATGTATTAGTCCATTTCTGTTGCTTATAACACATACCTGAAACTGGGTAATTTGTAAGGAAACAATATTTACTGCTTACAGTTTCCAAGGCTGGCAAGTCCAAAGTCCAGAGAACACATCTGGTGAGAGTCTTGGTGGTAGATGGTGACTCTTCATAGCAAACCAGGGTGTCACATGGCAAATGGTGGAAACAGAAAGAAAGTTAACTCCTTACTCCTTCTTCTTTTAAAGCCCTCAGAACCATGCCCGTGACCAATATTAAATCATCAATAAATTAATCCATTTGCTTGGGCATAGTCCTCACAATCTAATCACCTCTTCAAGGCCCCATATTTCAATAACCATAATAGGATTTTCCACCCTTGTAACACTGTCACACTGGGGACCAATCCTCAATGAGTTTCGGGGGACATCCAATCCATAGCAGCATCCCAGGGGCTTAGAGCTGTTTGGGCCAAAGCTGTATCCCCAGCATATAAAGGCATACATGTTACATAGTAGGCACTAAATTAATTTTGTCAAATGAATGGAATGAAATATGATCGTATTAAAATTTAAACACATCACATGAAAATCACAAAATGAAAAATACTGAAAAAGTTAGGAAAGATTTTATTTCATGCAACTTATGTTCATATCTCTTCATATATTCCTTCTGCTGGAGAAAGTTATGTGCTTATTTATTAGACAGTACATTAATTTTCTATTACTGCGTAACAAATTATCACAAACTTAGAGGCTTACAACAATACCCACTTATTCATTTACAGTTTCTTAGTCAGAAATCCAGGCAGGGTGTGGATAGATGGTAATGATTAGAAGTTTGAAACAGAAAAAGAAAAATAAATAGATAAATAAAATAAAGGAAAAGTTTGAGAGAGAAAGAAGATACAACAATATCTCAAAGTTTTTCTTGCAAGTGTCTCTAGTGATAATGTTCTCTTCAAGAACTTGCAACAAAGTTGAGAATGTATAGTAGCTAGAATAGTTCTAAGACTTCAGTGCCATAGCAGTAATGCCTTTAAAATAATAACTGTCATTGTTTTTCCTCGGTAGTTAAAGAATGCCTAAAGTGCCAATTTTCTTACTCAAACATAATCTTCAAATATCTTTGCCTAATCAGATTGCTTTTCAGTTAGAAAAATGTGAATATCATGCATCATTCTTACACCTACTTTAGCATCATGACAACAATTTTCATGTGATGCAGTAATAAAAATAGTTAAATCCAATCTGTAACAAGGTTTTTCAAAAACTGGATATTCAATAGGCATCCTATAATAAATTTAACATCTTTCACTGGGTTTTTTAATGAGATGTGGTAGAAGTGATTTGGACACCAGTATGATTCTGAAAAGCACTGTTATTATGTGCTTCTGAAGTTTTATTTAAAGCAACTCTATTGTGCTTTCCATTCATATTTGCTATTCCATCGCTGGTTATTTCTTTATGTTTTCCCGTTTAATTTATTTTAATTAATGATGTGCTATTCCGATTCTGTAGAAGTTTAATTCAGTTGTACGTGTGGTAAATTGTAAATAACACATCAAATCCTTTGCAAAGTAGAATTGCCTTGCACATCGCATTGAATATTGTGTACCAGAAAATCTACCGAGATGAGATGTGGTAGAAGTGATTTGGACACCAGTATGATTCTGAAAAGCACTGTTATTATGTGCTTCTGAAGTTTTATTTAAAGCAACTCTATTGTGCTTTCCATTCATATTTGCTATTCCATCGCTGGTTATTTCTTTATGTTTTCCCGTTTAATTTATTTTAATTAATGATGTGCTATTCCGATTCTGTAGAAGTTTAATTCAGTTGTACGTGTGATAAATTGTAAATAACACATCAAATCCTTTGCAAAGTAGAATTGCCTTGCACATCGCATTGAATATTGTGTACCAGAAAATCTACAGAGATGCCAGTGAGCAAAACAGCACATAAACTACCTCCAGCAAATGCTATTTTTATGGCATCCTGGTCCTCTCTCACACATGGCTCATAACAATTGGCTATGGCTTTGTTCCAATGTCAGTAGTTCTTGCTAAGGATCCTTACAATGAACTTTGGTATTTTCTTTTATCTTTTTTTTTTTTTTTTGGCAGTTGGCTGGTAAGGGGATCCAAACCCTTGACCTTGGTGTTATGAGCCCCATGTTATAACCAAGTGAGCTAACCGGCTAGCCCTTCTTTTATCTTTGATTTTTTTTTTAATTAATCAGGAATGGTTCACAACCAGCAGTTTGAAAAATGCCAGTTTAAGTTGTTATGATGAAGTAGATATCTAGGCACCCACTGGCATAAGAAACAGAACCTGTGAGGCCACCGAGGGCTGCTGTCCTATCCCCTCCCCCAGGTGGAACCGCTGTCCTGAGTCTTGTGTTTAGTATTACCTTCATTTCTCTGAAGATTTTCACAGTGTTTATATCCCCAAACCAAATATTAGTTTGTTTTGCCTGTTTTTAAATTTTCTGTGCAGTGAACTCATACTATATGTATTCTTCTGTGACAGAACATCACATGTCAGAGAATGATCCCTGATGTGCGTGGCTGTCGTTCATTCATTTTTACTGCTGAAGTTTTATACTTTATAAGCATATGACAGTTTTGCTACTTTTCTATTGATGTATATGTAGTTGATTCCAGTTTTCCCCATATATATATTATTGTATGTGTCTCCTGGGCACATAGGCAAAAAGTCCCCATAGTATATGATCAAGAGTAGAATTGTTGGATTACATGGTGTACATATTTTAACCATACTAGATTTGATTTCCAAAGTACTTGTACCAATTTACACTTTTACCAGGAATGTGGGAGAGTTCTTATTGCTGAAGTGTTCTGTATTAGTCCATTTGTGTTGCTACAACAAATACCTCAGACTGGGTAATTTATAAGGAACAGAGGTTTATTTGGCTTGTGATTTTGGGACCATTGCATCTGGCACGGGCCTCAGGCTCCTTCTACTCATGGTGGAAAGCAGCAGGCAGGTGGTAGGTACAAGCAGATCACATGGCGAGAGGAAGCAAGAGAGAGGAGAGAGAGAGAGAGAGAGAGAGAGAGAGAGAGAGAGAGAGAGAGA
>NW_007732366.1:16047-52824 GCF_000696425.1 Galeopterus variegatus | reverse complement strand
CAGATCACATGGCGAGAGGAAGCAAGAGAGAGGAAGCAAGAGAGAGAGAGAGAGAGAGAGAGAGAGAGAGAGAGAGAGAGAGAGAGGAGGTTCCAGGGTCCTATAAACAACCAGCTGTTGTGGGAACTAATAGAGCAAGAACTCGCTCATTACTCCCCGCTTCCCTAGGGAGAGCACTAATCCACTCATGAGGGATCTACCCCCATGACTCAATCAGTTTCCAACACTGCCACATTGGGGATCAAATTTCCACATGAGTTTTGGAGGGGACAACACATCCAAACTCTATCATTCTGCCCCAGCCTGCAAAAACTCTCATGTCACTCTCACATAGAAAATACAATCATTCTATCCCAACAGTCCCAAAAGTCTTAGCTTGTTCCAGCACCAACTTGAAAGTCCAAAGTCTCATCTGAGACCAAAAGCAAAAGTCCTTTCAACTGTGAACTTGAAAAACAAAACCAAATTTATCTACTGCGAAGACACAATGGTGGAACAGACATTGGGTACATATTCCCATTCCAAAAGGGAGGAATAGGTCAGAAGAAAAGAAAAACAGGCCCCAAACAAGTCTGAAACCCAGCAGGGCAGACATTATGTCTTAAAGCTCCAAAATAATCTTCTTTGACTCCAAGTCCTGCATCCTGGACACAATGGGGCATCTGGGCCCCCAAAGCATCAGGAAGCCTCACTCCCACAGCTCTGCCAGGTGCAGTACAGTGGTCCATGTTGGTGCTTGTGTCTTCTCCAGGCCTGCATTGCATGTTACCAGTGGCCCTGCAGTTCTGGGGTCCTGGCAGCAGCCTTGCTGCCTTGGCTCTACTAGACATTTCCCTGCTGGAGGCTTTCTGTGGGGGCTCTGACCCCACTTTTCTGCTTAGCATTGCTCTAGTAGATGTCCTCTGCAGTGGCTCCACCCCTGTGGCAGGTCTCTGCCTGGGCCCCCAGGCTTTTCTATACAGCCTCTGAAATCTGGGTGGAGGTTGCCATGCCTCCACTGCTCTCATGTAATGCCAGCCTGCAGACCTAACACAATGTGGATTCCACCGGGGTTTCAGGCTTCTACTCTCCAGGGATGCTGCATGAACCACACTTGGGGCTGCTCCAGCCAGAGCAGCTGGAATGCAGAAACAGGTTCCTGAGGGCAGCTGTGCCCCAGGTCCATCCTCCAGGACAACTCAGTCCTTCTAGGCCTCAGGGTCTGTGATGGGTGGGGCACCCTTCTGGACTTCTCAAATGCCTTTAGGGCTTTTCTCTCATTGTCTTGGCTCTTAGCATCTGGCTGCCACATCACCAAACTAGTGTCTTTAGCAAACAGTTTATCTGCTTCACCCTTGCGTTTTTCTCCTGCTCTCCACTTCTCTACTGCATGGCCAGGCTGCAAATTTTCCAAATCTTTACACTCTGCTTCCCTTTTAAATTCTGGCTTTGCATCATGCCTTTGCCACCATACTCAGAGTAGGCTGTTAGAAGTAACCATGCAGCTTCTTTAATGCTTTGCTGCTTAGAAATTTCTTCTGCCAAATGCTCTGGTTCACAACCCTTAAGTGCCACATTCCACAAAGTCCAAGGGCATGGACACAATGTAGCCAAATTTCTTGCTGTGGTGTAGCAAGGGTTATCGTTTGTCGAATTCCCAATAAGTTCCTCATTTCTTTTTTTTTTTTTTTTAAGATGACTCGTAAGGGGATCTTAACCCTTAACTTGGTGTTGTCAGCACCATGCTCTCCCAAGTGAGCTAATTGGCCATCCCTATATGGGGATCTGAACCCATGGCCTTGGTGTTATCAGCACCACACTCTCCCAAGTGAGCTAATTGGCCATCCCCATTACCCAGTTCCAAAGCTACATCCACATTTTCAGGTATCTGTATAGCATCACCCCATTCATTACCCAGTTCCAAAGCTACATCCACATTTTCAGGTATCTGTATAGCATCACCCCATTCATTACCCAGTTCCAAAGCTACATCCACATTTTCAGGTATCTGTATAGCATCACCCCATTCATTACCCAGTTCCAAAGCTACATCCACATTTTCAGGTATCTGTATAGCATCACCCCATTCCTCTGGACCAAAATCTGAATTGGTCAGGGTTCTCTAGAGAGACAAAATCAATAGGATACATTATATGAGAGGGATTTATTAGGGAAATTAGCTCATGTGACTATGAAGAAAAGTTCCACAATAGGCCATCTATAAACTGGATGCTGGTAGCGTGGCTCAGTCTAAGTCCAAAGGCCTCAAAACCAGGGAAGCTAATAGTGTCCTTGGTGTGAGTTCTGGAACCCAAAAGCTGAAGAGTCTGGAGTCACACAATAGGCCATCTATAAACTGGATGCTGGTAGCGTGGCTCAGTCTAAGTCCAAAGGCCTCAAAACCAGGGAACCTGATGGTGTCCTTGGTGTAAATTCTGGAACTCAAAAGCTGAAGGGTCTCGAGCTCTGATGTCCATGGACAGGAGAGAAGAGTGTATCCCAGCTCCAGCAGATCAAGACAGAGAGCTTCAACTCTTTCCTCTGTCTTTTGTTTTCTCTGAACCCCCAGCTGATTCAATGGTTCCTACCCACATTGAGGGTGGGTCTTTCCCACCCAACCCAACCCAATCAGACTTTCATACTAATCTCTGCTGGAAACACCCTCACAGACACACCTAAAAAGATTGCTTTACCAGGTTTCTCAGCATTCCTTCATCTAACCAAGTTGACACCTAGAACTAACCTTCACATGTTCCAAAAGCATTCAGCCATAAGGGAGGAATTAAGTGATGAAAGCCACCATCTTGGCTGCAGGATCACTAAAGGCATTTTTTTTCAGACTCTGTTAATAACTTCCTCTCTATTTTTATTATCATATACACTGGCATTTTACTTTTAGTATATAGGCCCACATAATGCTTCTTTTTAGCAGAACCACATGGTATTATTTCATGTTTGGAATCTTCCATTAAAAGAAAAAAAAAGAAAAAAGGGAGGGAGGGAGAAAAAAGGGAAAGAAGAGAGAAGGAGGGAGGGTGGGAAGAAGGAAGGGAAGGAAGGAAGGAGAAAAGATAGAAGGAAATAAGAGAGAGGACAGGAGAAGAAGGCATGGAGACAGCAAGCATAGATAACATTATCAAAATGCAAGGAAATAAAAGAGATGTAGATAATAATATAGAATAATAAAAAACTTAATGGAGCTTTATTAGTTATCTATTGCTGTGTAACAAACTACCCGAAAACGTAGTGGCTTAAAACAGCAAATATCTATTAATTCAAAGAGATCATACAAAGGCCAGCAAAATAGAGCAAATGCTGATGGGAGCAGATGGATAAAGGGAAGGATTCTACAAGTTGGAATAAGGAATAGGTCATTGGTACACAAGTGGAAATAATTTTATTAGTCTGAGTCCCTAAGAAGCAAATGCCAAGATGGGATTAAACTTTCCAGTATTTTAATGGAGGGAACACCTGTCAGAGACTATGGGGAGGGAGCCACAAAACTCTGGTAGAGCCACCAGACTGAGGTGCAAGTCTGACCCAAGTGATGGACAGAGGAGAAAGATTTCGCGGATGTATCCTTGACCACAGGCAATCAAAGGAGACATGAGCAAGGCCTTAGAGAAGTCATGGAGCCACAGTTGGCCACCAGAGGAGTCCCATGTCTCCCAGGAATGGGCCTGTCTTAGTGTCCCTGCTGTGACCAGGCCTCGCCTGAGAACGCCCCTAGGAAACAGAGTTTTTACATCAATACTGTGTGGATATCAGGGCACAGGAGCAGGGCCTTGATAGATAACCTGGGGATGTGACCCAAACCTTCCTTCCTGAGGGGTCTGGGCCTTTGGACATCAAACCCTGTCAGGCTGAGTAGCTGCAGGTGTCCATTCACAGTTACAATAGGATAAGAGGATCCAGGAGACTCCCAAGTGGATCACTGGGTTCCACACATTTTCCTCCTGCCCCCACGTGTGACAGCAGCTCTGTCTCCTCCTAGAGATCAGAGGAGACAGAGAGGAGAAGACTCCTCTTCTCACCTGCTGGTCTCTGGACACATGAGGTCCAAATTTCCCTGTGACAACTGTAACGTGTAGTTCAATGGACTCTCATTTGTTCCCTTGTAAGAGCACCCCTCTTTGGGAAACCAGGACCCCCTATCCTGCAGAGCCCAGAGTTGCAGAGACGAGAAGTTCCAAATCCCTCAGTGAGTGAATCTAAGTGATAGTGAATGGGGCCACGCCACTTCCACCCCCTTGGTTTCTGGACCCATGTGTTCTTCTACTGAGAATACAGCAACATGGAGAGGTCTGTTGATTCAGTAAATGCCCTGCGTCCTGAAAGATGGCATCCCCTCCCTCCCATGTTTCCTCAAAGCTGGTGCTCCAGTTGTGCCTTTAGAAGGCCTGTCCAGTGTTCTGTGTGGCCAGCAGCCCCTAGGGGTACAGATTGTGATGTGACCAGTGGATGTTGTGGTCATGGCCCAGGCTGCACCTGCTTCACTGAGAGGTGGGTCCCCCAGTCAGATACAGTGTTAGGAGCAATTCTGGGTTTGTGGATCAGACATTTCCACAGCTCCCAGATAGTGGTGCTGGCTGAAGTTCTGAGGGCAGGAAAGAAAAACCCACACATGGAATAGGTGTCTGTCCCTGTGAGAATGAACTTCTGGCCCTTCCAGGATGGAAGAGGTTCAACATAGGCAACTTATCTCACTGAGTGGCTCACCCTAAAGAAATCGTTCTACACCAGGGCCCAGTATTGGTCTCTAATGCTGGCAAGTTGGACATTCAGAGGCTACTGTAGCAGGATCAGACTTGATACGTGGATCGAAGCTAGTGGACCACACGTAGCCTGATCTCTACTATCCTGGTTACTCCATTCATGCATCCACCATGCCAGTCCTGGAAGGACCAATGATGACTGGAGGGTGTCAGTTTTTCTGCTTGGCTGTTCAGCACCACTACAGGGCTGGATGCTTTCTGGTGGGTGTTAACATATGACTCAGGCTCAATCCCAGATGGACCATTTCTATCTTAGGTTGGGTGTCCTGGGCCTGTCTAATTTATGACGTGGTGTGTTATGCAGAACCCAGCTCAAATGGGCACTTATCGCATAGGTGCTTGGTGTCCCATGGTCAACCATTCTGACATACCAGGGCCCAGTAACACACCAAAAGTGGCTGCTAAAAGGGGTCATATTTCTCTGCTGTGGACAGCACGGCCTTACTCCAGACTCCCAGGGCCTCCACTGTGACTCTCCCACTGGTGCTTGGTTCAGCTCCACACTGTGTCTTTTCCCACCCCTGACACTGCCAGCACCCTGGGGGCTGAGGGATGGTGGCTGATTGCACCACAGCCTGGTCTGCTGCAGTGTTCTTTCCTGTCCAGGCCTCACTTGAGGCCAGCATTCTCCCATGTCATCCAGAGTGTGGGCCACAACAATGTACCTAGGTGTGGACTGTGGTGTCAGGACCCACAGAGGCTGACCAGGCAGCGTGCTTCCTTCTCTGCAGTGAGGGACACAAGATGCCACAGTTTGTCTTTTACTCTGGAGGGGATGTCCCTGCCTGACCCTAACCACTGGACCCACAAAACTGCACTGCGGTGGCCACTGCTGACTCTGTGAGGTTTATCTTACACCTTCTGGAGTTCATGTGTTTTACCAAGGCCTCCTGCACACTCTCCACCTCTTGCTCACCCACCCCAATCAACACGATGCTGTCAATGAAATGAACTGATTTCATGTCCTATTGGATGCCTGGAACCTCCAGATCTCTAAAGACTATATCATGGAGCACGGGGGAGTTAAATAGCCCTGAGGCAACCTGTAAATAAGTGCTGTAGTTCGTCTCATGTGAATGTGAATCATTCCACACCCACTTTTCTAACTGGAGTGAGAGAGAATGCATGCCCCAAATCCACGGCTGCATCCCACGTGCCTGAGGGCTTCTTAACCTGCTCCAGAGTAAAATGCAGCCAGCACAACAGGACTGCAGGACGACTGCTTGGTCACATCTGAAGCCATCTCATTCATTCCTTAGGCCCCATCAGGCTTCTGCAGGGACCGACTGCTGGAGTAAATGGGGATAACAGGCCCCACAGCACCACCTGCCTCCTCAGCTCTCCGGTGGTGGTGCTAAGCCCTGCAGTACCTGCAGTAACCTCCACATGACCCGCCCAGGACACAACAGCATTGCTGATTTGGCCAAGATGGGAGAAGTTTCTGTGGTTTCCTTTGGCCTGCAGCCCAACGAGAGCCCTTACTCCACAGACCAGGGCCCCAGCATGGGGGTGACTCCAACTGCCAGTGTGTCAACACCAGTTATGCACTGAGGAGTGGGGAAATAGCCAGGGGTGGGTCTATGGAGCCAGGGGTCCCACTGTGAGCCACAATTTGTCCAATTTGTTACCTACCTCTGTAAGCCCCACTGTGATGGGGACAGAATGGTGCTGTGGACATCTGGATGTCAGTGTCCACTCAAACCCCATGGCACTACTCCTGAACTTTCTGCCTATTTCCCTTTCCCAGTGCACAGTCACCTGAGGGAATGGCTGTGGGTTCCCTTGCAGAAGGACTGAGGGAATTGTCCCGGTCTGTACTTGCCATGGTGTCCCAGGGTCCTCCTCCTTGGATATGAACACGCTTCAGTCACTGGGTTCTGAATCTGAAAGTCGGCTGGGGTCTGGGAACTGAGAATGGGATTGTGACTTTGTATTGGATCAAACGCCCTTAGCCTCCTTCTCCTCAATTCTTGCTTTTTTATCATAGACATTAGGCAAGTGCCCTTTCTGGCTGCCTGGCTGTTTTGACCCTAGGTCACCACATTCTATTAAACTTCTCCACACTCCGGCAAGTTGAACCCCCTCCTGTTCCTCTCGGGTTGTCATGGCAATTGTGCCTTCTGGCTTTACTGGTTAACAGCCACCATTTGGTCTCTCTCTCTTTGGGGCCACACCCTCCCCACAGATATTAATGACCTCAACTCTGGGACCTGCTTCCCTATCATCCTCCTGGCCTGCAGAGGACAACACCTCCAAACTTCTTAGCCATGCAGCTCCCTCTTACCAGCACATCTCTGAAGGCCTTGGTGACAGGCACGCCCTCTGGGCCATCTTGTGGAACATGACTCTGGAGGGTCTTCTGGCCTCACATAGTATCTCCATTCTACATGCTCACCTTCCTCAGCTTCTTTATTCCATCCTCTACCATCTGCCAGGGAAAGTAAGTCATGTCCACCTCACTGAGGGCTGGACATCAATTTTTCCAGGTTATAAAGAGCCATTCTAGCAATACCCCATGCCTTGAGGTGCTTCATAAATCCATGTCCGGAGAAAGTGCCCCCAAGCCAAATGATTTTTGTTGATCCAGGCTGACACTGTGTCCTATGGATCAAACACCCTCAAAATCCAATCCAAGAAGTGCTCCTCAGGCTCTTCTAGGTACAGGCCACCAGTACTTGCAAAGCTCCTGGGTGGGATCCCTGTTGCATCAGAAGGGTGAGACTCTGCAGCATCTTCCAGCACAGGAGGCGCTGACCATCGCTAAAGAAGGCTGAGTCTCTCTGAATGCCCAGAGAGTCCTGAAGGGCATCCATCAGCTAACCCTCTTCTAGTTTGCAACTGGGTGGGATCCCTGTTGCATCAGAAGGGTGAGACTCTGCAGCATCTTCCAGCACAGGAGGTGCTGACCATCGCTAAAGAAGGCTGAGTCTCTCTGAATGCCCAGAGAGTCCTGAAGGGCATCCATCAGCTAACCCTCTTCTAGTTTGCAGAATCTCAAGTTTCCCATCAGGGCCCTGACTTCCCCAAGTTGGTGTGACTTGGCTCCAAACACCTCTGGAGTACTGTGACCCCCACAACTAAGTCTCCAGCTCCCATCCACTCTGTCTGCCCTTCCCCTGCAGGAGACAAAGGCCTCTCTGTAAGACACAGCAGAGGCTCTCACACTTAGCCAGTAACTGCTTGTTAACAATCCTCAGATTCTCATTATGCTTCTACATGGCATCAACAGAGCTTAACACTAACCAGCCAGCTTCACTGTCTTTGTAGATAATCGTCATTCCCCACCGCACCCCCACTTGTTTTTTAAAGTCTTCTCTCATCACACTTGCCATAGCGTTACCCAAACCAGGACATCTTCTCGGATTACCACTGGTGAAATCTATAGCAGTTCAGCTGCCAACTTGTGCCAAGACTATCCCTGCCTCCATTTACCAACCTGGATGGCATCCTCTCCACCTGCCATGTGGAGGGTGAGCTCATCCCCAGTCCCCATCTTTTTGCCTGTGTTCTTGGATGACTCCTAATGCCACTCCTGTTAGTTAGGATCCTGTGAGGAGCAGACATCGATACAGCATTGATGTGCAAGGATGTATTAGGGGAAATACTTGTGAGAGTAATTGAGGAGGAAATCAGAAAAGGCTGCGTGAGCCATCAGACCACAGTGAAGGAGAGAGGGAGGAAGGTTGGTTTGAATCATCCTAGACCTAGTGCAGTCTAAGGGAAGTTTAGTAATGGTGTGAGGGAGCCCTGGAGCCTAAGTCAGACTCAGAATGGGAATGGTCCTGCCTTAGTTAGTTTCCCTGCTCTTCTCCCAACCTTTTTTTTTTTTTAAAGATGACCGGTAAGGGGATCTTAACCCTTGACTTGGTGTTGTCAGCACCACGCTCACCCAGTGAGCTAACCAGCCATCCCTATATAGGATCCGAACCCTTGACTTGGTGTTATCAGCACCACACTCTCCCAAGTGAGCCACGGGCTGGCCCTCCCAACCTTTTTTTTTTTTGCCTGGTTGGTACAGGGATCTAACCTGTGGCCTCGGTGTTATCGGCACCTCACTCTACCCGACTGAGCTCACCAGGCAGCCTTCCCTGCTCTGCTCTATCGTTGTCTTGAAGAAGCCATGGGAAGCATGGTCTCAGGGCCACTGTGGCAATAGATCTCAGAGCACAGCAGCCAGGGACATCAGTTAGTTGTGTGTCCTCCAGCTGAGGGTGTGAGATGCACATTCTCATGACTGCCACAGTGATCTAGTGGAGAGAGAGAAAAATGATGATGAAAAAGAGAGAAAAAGAGAAGAACCCTAACCCTACCCCCCACGTAATATCTTTAAGTAGGTGAGAAGGGATGAGATTTTTAGGGCACCAGCAGAGGGACTGGCTCTGGCTGGAGCTTGGACGGTTAACCTACAATAACCACCGTGCACTTGGAGGCCCAGCATGAGGTGCAGCTGCAAACTCATGACTAGATGGAGGTGGAAATCTCATGTGTTACATTTTCTCAGTGAAGTAGGAAGCAAGGTGATCTGCTGAAATAAGAATGGGAAGGAGGGTTGGATGTTTGAGCAGAGAAAGAAGGTGTGTTAGAGTCACCAGCATAGGAGGAGGCTGAGGGGTGAACCCTGCAAGGTGGGATGATGGCTGGCAGCAGTGGGGGCTCCCCGTGAGGTCTGGCTGGTGAAGATGAAGTGAGAGCACCAGCGTGGCTGTGAGTTGTTCTCCAGCCTCCTGGAGCCGCATGGGGGCAGGTGTGGAGGAGGCAGTGGTGCATTCACCAGCTGTGCAGTTTTATCAAGCAAGCGTGACAAAGCAAGGGACAGGCAAGGGAGGGATTGAAATGACTTACCACAGAATCCAAAATGGGTGAGGAGGGAGGAGAGGACACCAAGGGGTGAGGGACAGTGAGTAGAAGGCAGGATCAATAGATTGGGAATCCCAGTGGGGTCAAAGGACTGTTGGAACTGACATACTACAGGGTGGACTCCACCCTGGAAACAGGCACAAACACAGGAATGCTTGGCTGATGTTACATCACATGATGAAACGACGGTATTGATGTTCCCAGAGCTTATGTCCATCCTGCAAGGGCGTGAACAGGACAGATGGTGGTCAGGGGGTGGGAAGCATGAAACTGAGACTGTGGAAGGGCTGGGTTCTTGGCAATGACATGACCTAAGGGTGACAAAGGCATGGGGGCCCAGGTGGAGCAGAGGAGAAGGTTGTGGAGGAGAGAAGGTCAGGGAGCTGAGAAGCCAGAGAGGGAGAGCAGCCTCCCTGCTGGGTCGGGTCTGTTGCTGCCATAACATTACCAAACACCAAGTGGCTTTAAACAGCACCTGTTTATTATCTTACGGTTACGTGGAGGAGAGAAGGTCAGGGAGCTGAGAAGCCAGAGAGGGAGAGCAGCCTCCCTGCTGGGTGGGGTCTGTTGCTGACATAGGATTACCAAACACCAAGTGGCTTTAAACAGCACCTGTTTATTATCTTACGGTTATGTAGGTGACAAGTCTCACTGGGCTAACATCAAGTGTTGGCAGGTCCATGTTTCTTGTTGGAAGCTCTGGGAAGGAATCCACTTCCAAACTCATTCTGGTTGTCATCTGAATTCAGTCCCTTGCAGATGTAGGACTGAGGTTCCCACTTCCTCCCTGGCCATCATCCGGGAGCCACCCTTAGCTCCTAGAGCCCTCTCTAGGGTCCTCCCACACAGCCCCAGTGGCACATCCGATCCTTCTCCCCCATGGAACCTCTGCCCTCCCCTCGGCTACATCTCCTCTGCCTTCCTCTTCCGCAGCATCTCTGACTCCAGACCGAGAAGGTTCTCTGCTTTCAAGGGCTCGTGTGATTTGATTGTACCATGTAGATAGTCCAAGATAATCTCCCTCTTTTCAGATCCTTAACCTTAGCTACATCAGTAATGTCCCTTTTGCCATGTAATGCAACCTATTCATGGGTCCCAGGGATTGGGAGTGGACATCTTCGGGGACTCTTATTCAGCCTCCCACATCTGCTTATGTTAAAATCACCAGGGGTCAAGCAGACAGCACCTTTGGAGAGGGAGACTGAGAGCCAGGAGCTCAGAGATGAGGAATGAAGGAACGGCCTGGGGCCCATCAGGATCAGGAGCAGTGAGAGGAGCGGGGGCTCTAACCTGATGAGAGGTTAGATGTCAGGGAGGGGGAGGCAGAAATGTCTGAGAACCACAGTCAGGAGCAAGGACCCCACCCCACCTCCCAGCCAGGGGTACAAGGTCCCCATGTGGGAGGACATTGGAGGGGCCGTGTCCTCAGAGAGACCCAGGTTTCTGTGGGAGCTGCGAGGTGAAAGGACAGCCTGAGAGAGGACTTTGGAGGTTTTGCTGATCATGGGCTGAGATTCGAGCGGGCACAAGGGAAAGGGCTCAAGCTGGGAGGGGGCACGAGAAGAGACAGAACAGGAGTGTGCAGAGCCTTGTGAGGATGAGGGTGCAGGATATTTGGGGACCTGGTGTGACACACAAACAGAGGGAAAGGTGTGGGAGTGTGTTCTGTGCGTGGATGTGTCATGTGTGACAGTGACTGTGTGTTGGTGTGTGGCAGTGTGTGAGCGTCTGTGTGTGTGTCAGTCTGTGTGTGCATTCACTCATTGATTCATTGACTCAGCAAATATTTTTAAATCCATAGCCATGAACTATTCAAGGGAACAGAAGTATAGCTGTGAACATTCAAAATTTCTGTCCTTGTCCACATAAAGCTTATATCCTACAGGACAGACAATAAGCAATTAAAACAAATACTTTTTTTTTTTTTTTGAAAGATGACCAGTAAGGGGATCTTAACCCGTGGCCTTGGTGTTGTCAGCACCACGCTCACCCAAATGAGCTAACCGGGCTTCTCTATATAGGGATCCGAACCCGTGGCCTTGGTGTTATCAGCACCGCACTCTCCCAAGTGAGCCACGGGCAGGCCCTATGTAACACGTTTTGAAAAGATCCTTCAATGTCTCATGCATTCTCCTGAAAAAAGGCATATCAATGTCGTTGTCGTTGCTACATCAGGAAGGAGCACTGCCCTTCTGCCTCCCTGCACTCCTGAAGGCGAGATGGGTCACCAGCGAAAGAAAGCTAACTCTTTGTACATGAAATTTTAAAAAATTTAAAAAATGAAAAAAAAAAGAATGAGCACTAAAACTAAAAAGAAATAGAGTTAAGGAAAATGTTTCTACTTTTCGATTTTCCGGAGTGTTGACATCAATGTTTCTACTTTTCGATTTTCCGGAGTGTTGACATCAAGGGGCTGGAGAGAGGGGTTGTGGGGAGGAGACAGCAGCCTCGGGGACAGCACAAGGCTCCTGAGCTTTCCTCTTCTCTGACCCCTGTGGAGTCCAGGGCTGCTCAAAGGCTTCTTCATCTCCCGGTGATGTCCAGCCCCAGGGGCGGCCGTCTCTGCCTGACTCACAGCTCAGACTCTTCCCGCGCTGCTCATCAGAACCCGAGAGCAGCGCGGCGGCGCCCCCGTGTGGCCACGGGGCTGAGCACAGAAGAACAGAGCTCCTTCCATGTGCTCTCTGTCTTTCCACAGACTAGGATCCCAGCAGCAGGACAGGGTTGCACACGAGGAGGTGCCACCATCCCATGTCAGGTTCAAGGTCTAAAGTGTTTTCCAAAACCAATGCTGACATAGATGTTTCCCTCCCATTGAGTGACCGTAACTCTGTCTCCAGGCAGAGCAAGGTCTCCAGGTCATAACAGCTGGTTCCCAGATTCAGGGAAGACCCCACAAACATACCGGGTGCTCTCTGTCTCCCAGGATGGGACCTTGGACTCTGGAGTCCCTGTCACTTGTTCCTGCTGCTGCTGTCGGACTGAGGGGCTTCCACTAGGACTCAATCCAGGGAGTCTCCCACCCTGGGGTCTCAAGGGAGGAGCCCCTGGAGCATTATGTCCAGGAAGGAGGGAGGCCCCTGGGGAACTGAAGACAGAGAAGAAATAGGGACACAGAGGTGTAGAGGTACAAGGAGGGAGAAGAAGTAGCCAGCGAGGAGAGCGGCATGGGAGGGGCTGGCCTAGGGGACTCCTGTGGGGTGATGTTTGGAGAGGGTTTCTGGGTCCATGGCCATAGAGAGCCTAGGGCAGGTATCTGGGCTACCCCTGCAGGGACCAACCCTGGTCCCAAAGTACCAGGGTTTCCAGGGTCTCACTCTCTGCCATAGGATCTCATAGACATGGATGAGTCCAACACTGAGCAGCCCACTGTCACAGCCTTCAGGTGCCCCTTCCTGCCCTGTGACAACTGGAGCCAGGCTGAGAAGCCCTGGAATACCATGTGCTGGACACACAAGAGGCTGTACACATCATGGGCTACAGAAACCTTGGTGATAGGACCCAGGCAACCAACTACCCATTTCCCAGCTTCCCGGGGGCAGCCCCTGCCCCTTCCACAGCTCACTGCCTGATGGAGTTTGGATGTGTTGTCTCCACCAAAACTCATGTGGAAACCTGATCCCCAAGTGGCAGTGCTCAAAGTTGTTTGAGTCATGGGGGCGGATCCCTCATGAATGCATTAATGCTCTCCCTGGGGGAGGAGGGGTAATGAGTGAGTTCTCGCTCTATTAGTTCCTGCAAGAGCTGGTTGTTTACAAAGACCCTGACACCTCCTCTCTCTCTTGCTTTCCCTTGCCATGTGATCTGCTTGCACCCGCTGGCTCCCTGCCACTTTCCACCATGAGTAGAAGCAGCCTGAGGCCCATACCAGAGGCAGCTGTCCCAGAATCATAAGCCAAATAAACCTCTGTTCTTTATAAATTACCCAGTCTCAGGTATTTCTGTTATAGCAACACAAAACAACTAATACACCACTGAGTAGAAGCAGCCTGAGGCCCATACCAGAGGCAGCTGTCCCAGAATCATAAGCCAAATAAACCTCTGTTCTTTATAAATTACCCAGTCTCAGGTATTTCTGTTATAGCAACACAAAACAACTAATACACCACCCATGCACCCTGTGATCCTCTCTTTCCCTCAGGTAAAGCAAGCACACAGATCCTCAGACTGGACCCCTCAGGCCCCTCTCTCTGCCACCCCCGACCCCTGAACTAGGAGATCTGTAGCACTGGCCTCAAATTTCATTTCTCCTCTGATAAGTGACCCAGGACTTTAGGCATCTAGAAGCCAGAGGAGAGTTCCCCAGGGTCCCCCACACTGCAGCTGAGCCACAGCTGAGATCTAGTCATTCATTTAACAAATATTTAATGTACCTCTGTGCCAGGCATTGTCCAATGCCCATTTAACCATTTAATAATCACACTACACAAAATACCCGCTCTCCTGATGCTTACAATCTGGCAGGAAAGACAGACAATAAAAAATTTTTTAAAAAAACATAAAAGTAGTAAATTGTATGGTATGTATTTGTGTTACCTATTGCTGGGTAATAAACAGTCTCAAACAATGCCAAAATAAGAAACCACCTTTTTATTACCTGTCATTGTGTGGGTTGACGGGGCTCAGCCAGGCAGCTCTTCTGCTACATGTGACCTGGGCAGAGGCTGCTGCCGCGACTGGCCCAGAACCATCCAGAGGCTCCTGCACGGGGCTGTGTCAGTGCTGCTGTCTGCTGGGAGCTCACTGGGGCTGTTAATCAGGTGGCCTGGGTTCTCTTCCGCCTGCTGCTCCACATGGTTTGGCTGCTCCCACTTCCAAACCTGGGGTCCACCAGGGGCTGTTTAAGAAGCCAAGTCAAAACCACAGAGCATCTTATGTCAGAACCTCAGAAGTCAGGCAGTGTCCTTTTCCCCATGTTCTAGTCATCAAAGCCAGTCACAGATCCAAGGGGAGGGGGATCAGACCCCAGCTCTTGATAGGGGATGGCAAGGTCACATTGCTAAACAGCATATGGGATGGCAGATATGGTTGAGACCATGAACAAAGAAATCTTCACAGTGTGTTAGAAAATGATAGGAGATATAAAGAAAAAATCAGGCACGGTAGACACACAATGCAAAGTAATGGAAGAAATGACACTTTAAAATAGGATGGTCAGGATGGGCCTCATGAGGTGCCATCTGAGCAAACTTGAAGGAGGAGAGGCACTGAGCCATGCAGATATTTGAAGGAAGAACATTCCAGGACTGCCTTCTGCACATACCCAGGGCTCCACTTGCGACAGGCACTAAAGCTGCAGCAGGATTGGTGGGCACACTTAGGGAAAGACGTCAGCAGGGAGTTGTGGGGCCCTGGGTCCTCCCTTCCTGTCCAGGCTGTTAGCGTCCTGGGGCTGGGGGAGGGGATGGCCCTGGTGTGTGGAAGAGGACTCGGTGAGGAGGGAGGGAGCTGAGATGTGTCCCCCTCACTCCATCCCTCTGCTCTCTCTCCTGCATCCAGTGGTCTCTCCTGTGGTCACTGATAAGGAGGACTCTGAGGACAATCACACTCTGAGGGGCCCAGCATTTGACTCCTTCCCTGCTAACGTCACTCTGACCTGGCTGTAAGTAGAGCTGACCCTGAGCTCAGGATTCAGGGAGACCAAACTGGGGGGTCGTAAAGGACAAAACAAACTAGAACTGGGCAGCCGTGGGGGTCCTCCCCAGAAAGGAGCTGAAACGCACCTCCCTGGTGGAGCACGTGGGTTTGGAGGGGCCTCTCAGTGTCACTGCAGTGAGGTGCTGTCAGAGGACCAGGATGAGGGTGGGAGCATCTCCTTTAAACCCCGTTCTGCTCTCCGCCCCTGAGCCCCAGGGTCCTCTCATTCCTCCTAGATGGAGATGCTGGGCTGTCCTCAACCCTCTGATCACTCCCATGTCACCCGCATTCAGAAGTCCTTCTCACTCTGACCCGCTTCATCCCTGCTGCACCTTCTGCTGCAGCCCCAGGCTCTGACCTCCGCCTCCTCTTCTACCCTCACTTCCCAATGAGCAGCCGGCTCTCAGTAAAAATGGGCTCTACCTGAGGTTGGGAGAAGGAAAAGGCTCATGGGCCAGGGGTTGGGGAGGGAGAATGGGCACAAACAGAGCAGAACTCAGAGGGTTGGAGGGTGATGAAGGCAGATGTTTTCACATCATCGTTTTTCTCTTATGACCCAAGGGAGCCACCCTTCCCCCAGACCCAGGGACATGTAACGAGTAGCAGGAATGGGAGATATTTCAGGTGAAAGAAAAATATAAGTGAATCCTTGCTCTGCTGTCTTTTTTTCTCATACATATTCTGGCCAATTTTGTTAAATGAAACTTGTTTCTGAAATGTGAAATTTTCTTTTAGGAAGGTCTCCAAATATTAGATAATAAAATTATTAATGTCTAAGCCCTACAGACTGAAAATACAGAAGCTTAGGAAATAAGGACATGCATGGAGAAGCTGTAATGTGAAGCTGAAGTGAGAACCATTCACCTGCCTGTGTGAGCTCTGGCAGCTCTGGGAACCTCTGTGTCCTCTTTAGAAAAGAGAAATGAGCACCCAAGCGCAGGTTTTCGCATATCTATATCATCTCCAATCAAAGGAACCAAGGCTCTCTAGAAAAATAGTTGATTGTAGGGCTGGGATAGATGATGAGCCTATGAGCCTGGAACATCTTGTGCCAGAAAAGAAGTGCCCCTCCCACCCCACCCAAATGGGGCATGTCAGAGGGACACAGGAGCCAAGCTGAAAGAGCTCCCTATGAACAAAGCTGGAATAATTTGAGCAACAAAATAACAATAATACTGGATAATAACCCAAAATATAAAATAAATATCTACAAGTCCATACTGAAATAGATAAATGATTGAATAAATAAATAAAAAGGAGTGAAGGGACAACTCTTCCTTACAGAAGAATTCCAAAAAAAATGTATGAAGAGAATACCCCATAGCAGGTGGAGCTTAATTTCCCTTGCTTTGAATGTGAGCTGCACTTGCTGATTTGCTTCTAAAGAATAGAATATGCAACGAGGAAAGTAGTAACTTTAGAGTAGAAAAACTGGTGAAATCCAAATACAGTCCCCAGTTTAGCTGATAGTATGGTACCCATGTTAATTTCTTAGTTTCTTAGTCTTAACATAGTTTTGTTAGATGTTAACATTAAGGAAAGTTGGGGTATCCAGAAACACTGTGTTTGAGCTTTGCAACACTTCTGTAAATCTAACATTATTCCAGAAAAAATTTTTAATCAAAAAAGTAAGATGGGGGCCGGCCCGTGGCTCACTCCGGAGAGCGTGGTGCTGATAACACCAAGTCAAGGGTTAAGATCCCCTTACCGGTTATCTTTTAAAAAAAAAAAGTAAGATGAAATAGACAATCTATTACAGAAATTGAATCAATAATTAATAGCGTGGCTCACTCCGGAGAGCGTGGTGCTGATAACACCAAGTCAAGGGTTAAGATCCCCTTACTGGTTATCTTTTAAAAAAAAAAAGTAAGATGAAATAGACAATCTATTACAGAAATTGAATCAATAATTAATAACATTCCAAAACAGAAAGCACAAGGCCCAGATGGGTTCACTGGTGAATTCTATCAAACATTTAAGGACAAAATTATACTAATTCCCTACAATCTCTTCCAGAAGATAGACACAGAGGGAATACTTTCTTTTTTTTTTTTTTTAAATGACCAGTAAGGGGATCTTAACCCTTGACTTGGTGTTGTCAGCACCACGCTCTCCCAAGTGAGCTAACCCGCTATCTCTATATAGGGATCTGAACCCGTGGCCTTGGTGTTATCAGCACCACACTCTCCCAACTGAGTCACGGGCCAGCCCCAACTTTCTGACTCAATCTATGAAGCCAGCATTACCCTAATACAAAAACCAGACAGAGAAATTACAAGAAAATGACAGACCACATCTCTCGTGAACATAGATATAAAAATCCTCAACAAAATATAAGTAAAACAAACACACAATGTATAAAAAGAACTATACCCCAAAACCAGATGGGATTTATCCCAGGTGTGCAAGGTTGGTTTAACATTTAAAAATCAATTAATGAGGGCCAGCCCGTGGCTCACCTGGTAGAGAAATCTGAAGCTTTTTTTTTGCCTGCTAAAATCAGGAAGAAGGCAAAAATGACCCTCTCATCACTCCTTTTCAATATTATACTGGAAGTCCTAGCTAATATAGTAAGACAAGAAAAGGAACTAAAATGTATACAAGTTGGAAAGGAAGATATAAAACTGTCTTTGTTTCACAAATGACATGATTGTCTATGTAGAAAATTCAAAAGAATCTATAAAAAAATAAAAGAACTTCTGGAACTAACAAGCAATTATAATAGCAAGGTTGCTTGCGGGATACAAGGTTAATATACAAAAGTCAATTGCTATCTTAATACCAGCAATGAACACGTGGAATTTGAGGCTAAAAACACAATACCATGGGGCCAGCCTGTGGCTCACTTGAGAGAGTGCGGTGCTGATAACACTAAGGCCACGGGTTCGGATCCTATATAGGGATGGCCAGTTAGCTCACTTGGAGAGCGTGGTGCTGAGAACACCAAGTCAAGGGTTAAGATCCCCTTACTGGTCATCTTTTAAAAAAAAAAAAAAAAACACAATACCATTTACATTAGCACTCCCCCAAAATAAAAAACTTAGGTACAAATCTAACAAAATATATACAAGATCTATATGAGCAAAACTACAAAACTTTGATGAAATCAAAAAAGAACTAAATAAATGGAGAGAGATTCCATGTTCATATTGTCAATATATTGATTCTTCTCAACTTGATCTACATAATCAACAAAATCTCATTCAAAATCCTAGCAAGTTATTTTATGGATGTTGACAAACTGATTCTAAAGTTTATACAGAGAGACAAAAAGACCTAGCCAGCACAAAAAGAAGGAAAACAAAGTTAGAGGACTGCCACTACCTGACGTCAAGACTTTCTATAAGGCTACAGTAGTCAAGACAGTGTGGTAACTGGTACTGTCATCAAGGAACACAGCATGGAGTTTCCTCAAAAAACTTAAAAATAGAACTACCATATGATCCAGCAATCCCTGTACTGGTTATTATGCAAAGGATATGAAGTCAATATGTTGAAGAGATATCTGTACTGCCATGTTTATTGCAGCATTACTCACAGTAGCCAAAATATGGAATCAACCTAAGTATGCATCAATGGATTAATGGATAAGAAACCGTAGTGTGTGTATGTATATATATGTATATATATGGAACACCATTCAACCTTAAAAAAGAAGGAAATCCTATCATTTGTGACAACATGGATGAATCTGCAGGACATTATTTGAAATAAGCCAGGAACAGAATGGCAAATATGATCTCCCTTATATGTGAGGGTACAAAAGTCAAACTCATGTAAACAGAGCGTAAAACTAGTGGTTACCAGAGGCTGGGAAGTGGGGGGATTGGGGAGATATTAACCAAAGGACGCAAAATTTCAGTTAGGAAGAGTAAGTTCAAGAGATCTGTTACACCTCATTATGATGAAATCTAATAACAATATACTGTGTATTTGAAAATTGCTAAGAGTAGATTTTAAATGTTCTGCCCACACACACAAAAAGATACATGTGAGGTAATTTATATATTAAATAGTTTGATTTAGCCATTCCATAATGTATACATGTATCAAAAGATCATGCTGTATACCATAAATATATACAATTTTCGTCAGTCAAAATTAATTTTTTTTTTTTTTTAAAGATGACCAGTAAGGGGATCTCAACCCTTGACTTGGTGTTGTCAGCACCACGCTCACCCAGTGAGCAAACCGGCCATCCCTAATTAATTTTTTTAAAAAGACTGTGTATTGGCAAAAGAATAGACAAACAAATCAAAGGAACAGAATAGAGAGCCTACACATAGACCCACATAAACACAAAGGAGCAAAGACAACACAATGGGGAAAAGATAGTCTTCTCAACAAGCAGTGCTGACACAATTGCACATCCACATACAAGAAAAGTGAAATAAAAAGAGCTCTCTTGAAAGGTTGCTGTAAAAGTCACTTGAGACAGGAACAAAAAGTGTCCAGCACGGTCACTGGTACTTAGTAAGCTCTCACACTAACATAATGGGTGGACTTCAATAACCCCAAGTCCCCTTCTCCGTAAGAGTTCCACATGAAGGCTACAGTGATTCATGCCAGTCACACCCCAGTCCTGCCAATCCACTGGGTAGGATGCAATATTGAAGGCACCATCAACACAGTCACCTCAGGGGCTCTGCAGCCCCTTGACTTTGTGGATGTTTTCCATAATCCCCCGCTTGTCCCTGGCTGAAGACAGAACCTCCCTCCTGCAGAGGCCAAGTGAGAATTCACATCTGATTAAGACTTTATTAGAGACTCAGGAATAATGAAAAGTGAATAAATATACACAACATAAAACGAGGTAATCTGGTTTACGTATATTTATCTTCATTCCTTTATTTCCATGATTACAAGATCCACAGCTCATCCAATACACTGTTTTTGTTTTTGTTTTCTTGTTTTCTTGTTGTTTTGGTTTTTCTTGTTATTGTTTTCCTTCTCATCCAATAAATTTGAACTGACCCAAAGCCCAGTACTTTCCTTAGTTCTCACAGATGAACAAAGCCAAAATTCAGACTCTATTTTATTTACGGTTTAGGACTACCTACTGCAAATTATTGGGGGTTAGTCCATTTTGGAGTTCATAACCTACAGCAGAACCTCGTGTGGTTGAAATGCCCAGTTTTCAGGAAGGATTATTATTGTACCATTTAGATTACACTGCAGAAGTCTCATTTGTTGTGCTTCCCCCCACCCCCATGGCTGCGAATCTTGCTTTTGATTTACAAATGTAGTTAGTTTAGCTTCAGTGTTAGTTGGTTATAGGTTGTTTAACCTTATCTGGATAGTTTTACCTATCTGTAACAAGAGTAATTTGGGCCTCTTACGTCCCAATAATTAAGACATGAACCATGTAACACACTCCAATTCAAATATGAGCCGTGCATAACTCTATCACTAAGAGACATGGGGAAAAGCCCCTCTCCTAAAACTTTTAGAGGTTCTTGGTTTTTTCCACTAAAAACTGGGAACAAGTCAGCTTATGGGGAACACGAGGTCTTTAGCCTCATCTAAAGGTTCATCAGCCCCCAAGATTGAGAACCACCGACCTCAAGTTCTCTCTGCCTAGGCCGGCCCGTGGCTCACTCGGTAGAGTGCAGTGCACCAAGGCCACGGGTTCGGATCCTATACAGGGATGGCCGGTTGCTCACTGGCTGAGCGTGGTGTTGACAACACCAAGCCAAGGGTTAAGATCCCCTTACCGGTCATCTTTTTTAAAAAAAAAAAAAAGAAAGAAAGGTTCTCTCTACCTAATTAGTAAACCCCTGTAAGAAAATAATCTAAGTGATTCATTTTCAGAAATTATTCAGGCCCAGTCCAAAAGTTGTCTGACTGGTTCAGCCTATTCCTGGAGGTGTTGCTGAATAGATAAAAGTTCTCCTTCAGATGCTAATGAGTTATTACCAGCCCTTAATTGTTTACTTCAAATGGATAAAGTTTCCCTTGAATGTTAATGAGTTAATAGCCCTTTATTGTTCTCTTCATTTCCTGGTTTCTCCTTTCACAGGGTTTTGGGTGGGCCTTTTTCACGGGCTTGTCCTGAGCCCTCAGACAAAGAAATTTCTTAGAAGGGAGAAATAAATCAGGGTAATCTTCCATGTCATCCGGTAAGATTGTGCACCCCAACCAATGAGGAGGCGGGGGCAGGGACTTGCACACTAGGGAATAAATTGCTTGTTACACCCCTTTTCCGTGTACCTGCCCGTCAGACACCCGAACCTTGCAAGGCTGTAATTAAAGTCTCGCTTCGCTGTACCTCACGTCTCCGTGTCCATCCTTTGGCCTTGGACGGGTGAGGGTGTTTCTCACAACCCCTACTCTATGGCAGAAGCCATCTTTCCCCCCAATCCGAAGTATGTCCCTAAGATACTGAGCTGGTTAGCCACTTTCCACTCTGGCAATCCTGCTGCTATGGTTTGGATATGGTTTGTCCCCACCAAAGTGATGTTGAAATCTGATTCCCAGTGTGGCAATGTTGGGAGGTGGGGTTTAGTGGGAGGTGTTTGAGTCATGATGGTACATCCCTCATGAATAGATTAATGCCCTCACTGGGGAGAGCAGGTTGTTGAAGAGGACCGCTTCCTCTCATCATGTGATCTCTTCCTGCAGCCTGAGGCCCTGGCCAGATGCAGTTGCCTAGCCTCCGGAATCGTGAGCCAAATAAACCTCTTTTCTTGATAGATTACCCAGTCTCAGGTGTTCTGTTATAGCAACACAAAAAAGGACTGAGGGATGTTTTTCTGCCTGTTGACCAACTTTTACCCAGATGGTCATAACTTGGACCACCTACTCCCTTCTGAGCCACCTCTGCCCACATGGCTGTGGCTGTGGCCTCCAGCCACAAAAGGACACTTCCTAACACACTGAAGGAGCCCGACATCTGTACACAAGGCTCACACACGCACAGTATGAACAAGGCTTTTGCTCTAGTACAGAGGTGTGTGAAGGGAGAGCTGGCTACTTCAATAAAGCTTGACACCTATGCCAGTGTCATACTGTCAGGAGCCAAGATTACAAGTGATACAGAGGTGCTAGGACCTACTAGAAATAGTCAACTCCTACAACATGCACTGCAAAACAAGGTCAAGAAAAAAGGTCATCCTGGGCCAGCAAAAAGAAAGGAAAGGGAAGTAGAAGGACCATCAGCACCAGAGCCAGGTCAGTGTGAGCTTTCACGTCAGGTGGACCTGAACATGAACCCTCCCAGCCTCTACCAAAAACCAGCTGTGGAGCTGGGGACAGGCACAATGAGTGCTGCACAGAACCCCTTGGGCCAGGTCCCTCATCTGCAAACCAGTGCTGTAATTCCTATCTTGCAGCATTGAGGTGAATAAGACAAGACATAGTGTTAGGAAAAACACACATACAACCTATGAAATGTCAGGCACCAGTGTAAAGCAAGTTCTGCCCAAACTGGAGGAACATTTTTCTCATCAGGAGAAGTTGTTCCTGGACTGGGTCTGGGCCAGGCTGGGTGGGAGGTGGAGGCAGCAGAGTGGGGCAGGGGCAGGGGTATGGGCAAGGCCAGGCACTGAAGCAGGGCCAAGCCTGGAGGGAGTCAGTTCCTGGCAGTTGGCAGCTCAGACTGATCCCTGCCTACCCACCACACTCCGCCCTCTGCCTGGGCTCTCCTGGTGCTGTTGTCTTCACTTCTTCCTGCCCTCCTGGCCCCCAGCACCCCAAGGCTGGCATAGAGGAGCAGACCAGCTCCACAGGCAGTAAGAAGATGAGGTCAACCCCCAGGGTAACTGGCATCCAGGGTGAGCGTGGAGAGTGAGGGGGGCTACGGGGGTGGGAGAAAATCCCTAAGCCCATCCTGCAGCTCCCCACCCTGCAGCTCCATGCCCAGTTCCAGCTTTCAGCTCCCAGCTCCTGCCCCCCTACCCCATGCAGACCTCAGGGCTCCCTATCACCACACCCCATCCCTCCACAGCAGCAGTCCACAAAGTCCCTGAACAGGAATTCCCTCTCACCTAAGTTACTTACTTCTTAGGAAGAAAGGAAAGCCCCTCCTCTTTCCCATGACCCCACATCCTTGTTCAAGGAGCTGTTATAGCCCCTAATGGGTGACCTCTACTGCCCCCAGAAGTCCATGCCTAAGACAGAGTGCTAGCTTGGCTTCTCAGCACAGATGACCCTGAAGTAATGGGGTTGAAAAGGGGAAAGGGAGGGTGGATCCTCACCTCCAGGCAGACCCTGCAACACAGCTTCCAAGGGCCTCGCCCCATCCTGGCTTATGCTTCCTCCCCAACTCACCCCTTACCCAGGGCCCCAGCCCCACCACACAGCTGAGCTGGCCCAAGCTGAGGAGCTGCTAGAGCAGCAGCAGGGGCTATACCAGGGGGCTGCCTGGGAGACCCAGGACCTGAGGCTCAAGATCCAGAAGCTGAAGGAGCAGATGAGACACCGAGAGCGCCTAGGAGTGACCTAAGCTTCCCATCAGTTCCCACATCACCCTCCAGCACCAGGAATACTGCCCACCCCTCAACACCCCCATCTCCAGCAGCCCTTTGATCAGAAACTTCCCAGCCTCTCCCAGGCCAATGAGAAAATGGAAGAGACCCCCAGAAAGGGCCAGAAACTGGGAGGTGGTGGGTGAGCCATGGTCTCTGCAGCGGCTTAATCCCACCCCCCACTTTGACCCCACCCGTTGATCTCAGCTCCACTGCAAGGGACACGGGCCTCACAGGAACTTACCCTGCTTCATGTCCTAACACAGCCTCACATCCAGTAAAGTGACAGAGCACTTATACATACCAGACAAGTGTTTCATTTTTAGTTTTGTTAAAAAAATTCTGACAAATCAAGAATGGGGTTTACGAGGGTTGTGATGCAAAAGAGGGAGCCATGGGGTGGGGGTGGCAGGGGTAGGTGGCAGTAGTGTCGCCTTCACCTCCACGCTGGTGTCCTCTCCTGAAGAGGAGCAGATCATCACATTCCAGAATGGGTGAGCCCTCTACCGTGTCTGTTCAACTGAAGTCAAAACACAGCACAGTCAGAATAAGGCAGAAAAGGCAAAACCAACACAGAAATTCACGCACTCACACATACAGACGTTCATGTACTGTGTGGGTTCAGAGAAAAGACTTGGGGGTGGGAAAGATAAATAATCTGATGAGAAGAAACAGATCCCACACGGAGGCCATCAACACAACCCAACATGACATCAAAGACCAGGGGTGGGCCGGCCTGTGGCTCACTCGGGAGTGCGGTGCTGATAAACACCAAGACCACGGGTTCGGATCCCATATACGGATGGCCGGTTTGCTCACTGGGTGAGCGTGGTGCTGACAACACCAAGTCAAGGGTTAAGATCCCCTTACCGGTCATCTTTAAAAAAAAAAAGACCAGGGGCATGAGCTGGTCAATGCCCACCAAGCATCAGGCACTCTCCGTACAGAATGGGATTGAAGACAACTACACTAAGGAACAAGGAGAAACCAAAGAACTGGGGAAATCAACACTCACTGTAGGAGGAGATGTCTATCTCATCAGGCAGCTCGCTAATATTGACCTCAAAGCGATCCTGCACATCATTGAGGATCTTGGCATCATTCTCATCTGAGACAAATGTGATGGCCAAGCCCTTGGTGCCAAACCGGCCTGCTCTGGCCACCTGGAGGGAGACAGAGAGTAGGACTAGAACCCCAAATAGGGAAGACACCCAGAGGCAGGGATGAAGATGTAAGGTATGAAAAGATACAGGAAATAAGGGGTGGAGAGTGGGATGTCCTTCTGGGTGTGGGGCTTACCCGATGCAGGTAGGTGTCAGAATCCTCGGGCATGTCGTAGTTAAAGGCAATGTTCACCCGCTCGATGTCCATGCCTCGGCCAAATAGGTTGGTAGCCACAAGAATTCGTCGTTGGAAATCTTTAAACTGCTGATACCGAGAAAGCCTTTGTGAGAAAGGACATTAGAAAAATATTGAGATTCCCTTGTCTCAATGTTCTCTTTTCCCCCCAAGGACACAAAACATCATCCCCATCTCCAGCTCACCTCTCCTCCTGGGGCATCCCACGGTGGATGGCAATGGCTGGGAAGTTCTGCTCCACCAGGAGCTGGGCCAGAGCGATGCACCGCTGCACGGACTTCACAAAGATCACCACCTGTGTGTGTGTGTGGTTGGGGGCGGGGGGGAGGGTTGAGTGGGAAGATGAGTCCGTGTGTTTGTATGTGATACAGATTATGTGTGAGAGATGAGTTTTAATAATTAGTCTTGTAAAGAATTTCCTCTTCCTCTCTCCTATTGTCCATATTTCCTGTTCTGTTCTAAATATAACTTAGCCTTTCTCTGCTCCTTTTTTCCCCAGCAGACTGGCCTCTGAGGTGGTGCGGAAAACAGTAACCAAACGTGCCAGACATGTTAGGAGACAAGAATGAGACTACCACATGAAAAAGGGATAAAAATTAGAACTAAGGTCTAGAAAAACCATGACTGACATTGCTACTAACTAAAACATTAAACCTAAAGGAACTATGCTAATTCTAGAAAGCAGTTTTTAGTGCAAATGGACAACAGGTAAATTGATGAAATTCTCCTCCTCAATAAGTATAGTACAAGGAGAAATAAAAAGATTTAAGAACCCTAACATGCCCAAGATAGTTCAAGGTTTTTACTAACTTACTAAAACCCTTCAAGGACTTTATTTTTTAAGGTTTACTTCACCTGAGGTTTTCCTTTATTGAGTAGACCTATCCTCGCCAGTCACAGGACAAAAAAGGAGCTCCCACCTTGCTCATGCTCAGCCCAGAAGATATTTATATTCTCATTTAAAAGAATTTCATTTAGGGCCGAGCCCGTGGCACACTCGGGAGAGTGCGGCGCTGGGAGTGCAGCAGCGCTCCCGCCGCGGGTTTGGATCCTATATAGGGATGACCGGTGCGCTCACAGCACTCACTGGCTGAGCGCGGTGCAGCCGGTCTCAAAAAGGACAAAAAATTTTAAGAAATTTTAAAAATTAAAGTAAAAGAATTTCATTTATTAGAATTTCTTCATCATTCCCTCCCACATCATATGTGTGGTCTCAATAAAAGGGTACTTAATACAAAGGTTTCTACTATAGCTGGAGATATATCCAATGTTCACTCCCCTACTGGACACTTTGAACAACTCACCTGGTTGAACTCAAGGACATCCAGAAGGTCAAAAAGCTTCCGGTTCTTCTCGTTGTCCTTCAGTTTCACGTAGTACTGCTGCAACCCATGCAGCGTCAACTTCGTCTCATCATCCACGAAGATCTCCATTGGCTGGGAGGGAGGAAGGGGGTGGGGAACGGGAGGAGGGCAGAGTGGGGGGGTTAAACCTGGGGGGGGGTGGCGGAAGTTGATCTCCAATACACCCCATGGGGGGATGGGGAGAAAAGAGCGATTGAAAACCCCACCGCACCCCCAAAAATACCCACATTCTACTGTGGTCTCTTTCACATTAGATCTAATTTCCTTTCCATCAGTTGAGTTTTAAGACTGCCCAACTATAAAGCGTCCAGAAAGAAACTCCGCAAAGGAAATACAGCAATGGTGAAACCACCAAATGGCAAAATGCCATTACCTCAGATGGAGGTGGTGGAAGAAAACAATGGGAGATAATTCTCAAAAAGAAAACACGATTCAAACACCTGAAAAATGATCAGAAACAGTGACTCGAGGTCAGAATAACTCCATCAATGCTGGTTATAAGAACATGGGGGAGAGGACAAAGATTGCTTCATTTGACATTTCTCTCAAATAGGAGCTCATGTATGTTAGGAAAGTGTATGTCTTTAAGAGCAGAATGCACAAACAAAGAGAACTACTCAAGGTGAGTAACAACTAGCCCTCAAACTACAAGGGAATAGTTTTAGATAAGTCTGGTCTCCAGACTAAGAGTCAAACCATGTACAGGCTTACATGGAAGGTATCAATAAGTGGTGCTTAAAAACAAATTCAGAGCAGCAGATATGCATTCATCTTTAAAATTAAAAGGGGAAAGAAAAAAAAAACCCTTGAAGGGGAGGAAAGTAGCATAAAAAAGACAGAAAAAAAACAGAAATTGACACAGCTCCAAAGCCCAACTTTTCTACCACTCTTCGTACTACACTGGTAGACATAGTTAACATGAAGATCCAGGAATCAAGATGGGATAGGATGTGTGAGAGTCATGGGAAAAAAACAGAAGTCCAATCCCAGAAGGCAGGCTAGCAAGGCAGGCTTTCTAAAGAGCAGTTCCATGGCCTCCTTCGAATCTCATCCGGGCCCCAAGCACAGCTAAAGAGAAAGAGCTGTCCCATGGAGGGAGCACTGCAGGGAGCAGAGGAACACACTCCACTGCTTACACAAGGGCCCTGCCTGACCCCAAGCCCTAACAGCCACCCGGTTACATTCACTTTACCTTTCCCA
This sequence comes from Galeopterus variegatus, assembly GCF_000696425.1. Classification (NCBI taxonomy): domain Eukaryota; kingdom Metazoa; phylum Chordata; class Mammalia; order Dermoptera; family Cynocephalidae; genus Galeopterus; species Galeopterus variegatus. The sequence continues at coordinate 25,188 of NW_007732366.1, read as the reverse complement.
TATCCCACTCCTCTGAGTATTAAAAAAAAATTTTAAGAAAAAAAACTACCACCCCATTCAGGACACCCCACCCCCAACACATATGGGGGAAACGGGGCACAGCACGCGTTGGGTTCAGGAAAAAAACCGGGAACAGAAAAAGAGGCTGGTTTGGTCCTCAGCTTCCTGGTCAGGTTTCTCGCGGCCTCCGCTGCCGCCATCCACCGCTGGGTGCCGTCCATATTCCCTCGCCGCGCCACGGTGCTTCTCTGCTGCTGGCTCACATCAGCCGAGGTTCCAGATGGTGCAAGCAGGTATGGGCAGGAAGGAGTAGGGGATCGGGGATTGAGGTGCCAAAGGCCCCCACCCCTAGAGGTGGGGAGGGGGCAGATTCATTCGTGCTGTTTTGCTCTTCTTTTGGACAAGCCCTGCCATCTGTCTGTCCCTCTCTTGCTCTCCTGCCACAGGGAGGTATGAGTTTTGGTGAGCAGAAGGCTCCAGTTGGATGCTCGATGCCACCTGGAGGGTGCGTGGCTGTAGGGGGTATGCAGGAGATGATGGGCGAGTGGCAGGGCAGAAAATCCTGCCCTCCACCCAAAAAAGAGAAGAGGTTCAAAAACGTGATTTTTAAAAAAATTCAGACACTACCCGCTCTCACGTTAACCCGACCAAGTCTTCCGGAGTTTCCCTGGCACCCGCGCAGACCCTAACACTAGCTGTCTCTGCCTCTTGTCTCTTTAAGGAGCCATCACTCCCAGACAGGCACAAGCTCCCTTCTTGGCGCTTGGAGGACAAGGGAGTCTGGAGGAAGAAGGCGAGGAAGGGGAGGAGGCAGTGGGCGGGGAGTGGAGGGAGAGAAGGTAGAAGGGTATTTACATCTTGCATGAACTTGCGGCAGACTGGACGGATCTCTTTGCTCAAGGTAGCACTGAACATCATGACCTGCTTCTCATGGGGGGTCATGCGAAAAATTTCCTGCACATCCCGACGCATGTCTACAAGAAAAAAAATTATTGAAAAAATAAGCATGTGTGATAAAGATTGGAGGTAGACTTCCCAGTGAGGTGAAGACTGCTAGAAATGGGTAAGCAAGGAAGTCATCTCAGGGAATGACCTTAGGTTTCTCTCTTCTCCATCTTCTCCAACCACTATAAAATCAAATTGTGAGGTGAAGACTGCTAGAAATGGGTAAGCAAGGAAGTCATCTCAGGGAATGACCTTAGGTCTCTCTCTACTCCATCTTCTCCAACCACTATAAAATCAAATTCATAGTAATAACACAACGGAAAGAGCAATGAATTTGGAATAAAGGGGCTGGCTCACTTGGTTAGAGCATGGTGCTGATAACACCAAAGTCAAGGGTTTAGATCCCCAAATAAAGATTTGGGATCAGGTTCCAGTGTTTTAACCAGACAAGAAATAGGATAAAGCCCCAAAGTCCACAACTATAAAATGAGGATAAAGCCCACTCCAGAGCCTCACAAAAATAAGGCCTTTTAAAAATGCTTTACACAAAGAATAAAGAAAAAAAATAAAAATGCTTTACAGGCCCTTCTCCCAACTTCTCTCTCTGCAAGCTCCATCCCCCAGCAATCTACAAATACTGAGCACTTATAACATCCTAGAAGATAGAGTCCATTCCATGTCTTCTTTGATCACACTTTCCTATACAGTCAGGCATCTGGACTTCCTATCCAGATATGACATCTCCACCTGGAGCCCACCTTATAGATCACCACTTCAAGTTAGGAAACATCATGAGGGATGACCTCTCTGGCGCTATGTCTATTCCCACTCTCCCTTTCACCAAAATCCAGTTCTTACAGAAAATTTTCCTCTTATTAACCCCACTTAAGCACACTAGAATACCATGCCACACAAACTCCTAGAAACAAATTCTCCATATTAATCCTAGAACTTAAGTTTAGAAACCTAATCAGCTATAAATTCTGATCACATGCTGTGCTGGGGATGCCAGAAGGGTAGACTGTCTCCTCCTTCAGTTTAATATCTCCCCCATGACACCTAGTATAGGAATCTACAAAGGAAAGGGAGGTGGTAGTGGCAATGACTTGCATCTAAAATTATCAAAGTCCCTTACCTTTAAAGAAATATCTATCATAGAAAGGAAGAACCTTTCTCCCTGATCATCAAGGCTGCTTAAAAACCTAACAAAGACTGACAAGGGAACCCATAGCCATCAGTCATGGGTGACAGATCAAGAGTCATCCTTTCACAGAAGTGTTCCTGTATCAAATAAGCATCATTTGGCTCCAAAGGACGACAACTCAGACCACTAGCCCAGTCCCAGCACTGCCACTCACCGAGCTGTTCGAGCATCTTATCACATTCATCCAAAATAAAGTGTTTAATGTGTTTGAGGTTAAGGCTCTTATTTCGAGCCAGGGCTAGGATTCGGCCAGGAGTCCCCACGACAATATGCGGGCAGTTCTTCTTCAGCACCTCTTCATCCTTCTTGATAGACAGACCACCAAAAAACACAGCGACCTGCCAAACCACAGGTTAAAACCATTAGGGCAAAGGTTGTTAAAGATCTGGGTCTTAGTATGGTATCAAATAACACCAGGAACTGCTTTCTAGTTTCAAGGGGGAAAAGAACAATCAAGGAGTCAGACTGTCATGACCGTACTCCAATGGTTAATCTAAAATCATAAATGGGAGTCAACCAGGTTTGTGGAATAACAGGAGGTATGGCATTACCTATAAAGGATTCTCATCAAAAATGTTTAAATTAAGTTAGTTAAGCATTCAAATATAAATTTCAGTTTATAGGAAACACTAGGAGGAAAGAACAAGCTAAACATAAGGGAGCAAATAACCAGACAAATTCAGAGTGGGATATTCTATAAAACTGGCCCAGCCTCTTCAACAAATCATTGTAACATAATTTTGAGCAAAAGTAAGAAAAGGAACATTTCATATTTGACCTTGACAGCAAGAACATTCTCCTTTGAGTGACTCAAGGGTGATGAAAGTAAACCTATTCACTCTGGCAATGTAAAAGTAGAGGCGTATGTAACAACAGACACACATATATATACACAGCCTTCTGAACATATTTAGGTAATTACAATTAATACAGTTTTCAAATACTGGGAGGAAGATAGTATAAACAAGCTAAATAATGTTTCATGAAAGAAGTCAAAAAGACTTACAAGTTGATAAATTGGGAAAATAATGCCTAAGACTTGGTTACACAGAACTATTAGAGCTAAAAAAAAAAAAAATGGTTAAGTATTACCTTCTGTGAAGTAGGACTAGAGATGGAAGAACACATATCATTTCATTATAAGACCTTCTGGATTACTTAAGCATTTTTACCATGCGTAGGTACTACTAATACTACTTTGGCTTTTAAGGAATTATTTTTGGTTTAGGGATATAAATCAAATACTCCTAGTTCCCTTAAAATATAAAGCAATAAAACAAAGTGAAAAACTGCAACAATCTGAGCAAATGTACAGCTGTTCTTTACCCTATCCTAGCAGAGAAGACAGGAATACATCAGTGCTTCTGATGTATATAATCACGTAGGGATCTTATTAGAATGTACAGCTGACCCTTGAACAATGCAGGGGACAGGGGCACAGTCGAAAATCCATGTATATCTGAGCTTTTCCCTGGGCCACAGTTACTTTAGCAGTTTAAAGTTAAGTACTTACCTACTAATAGCCTAGTGTTAGGTAAGCTACTTAAATTTTTCAATATTCTTATTTTTAAAAATCTGTGTATAAGTGAATCTGTGCAGTTCAACCCCTGTTGTTCAAGGGTTTACTATATATTCACTCAGTAGGTCTGGTGTAGGACCAAAATAATCTGCATTTCCAATAAGTTCCCAAATGAAGCTACTGGTCTGGGAACCACAGCATGAATATCAAAGAAACCAACTCTGTTGTGGCCCCCAGACATCTTTCAATTTTCTGCCATTTTAAAGAATCCTCTAGGGGCTGGTCAGTTAGCTCAGTTGGTTTGAGCAAGGTGTTATAACACCAAGGTTAATGGTTAGGATCCCCATACCAGCTAGTGGCCAAAAAAAGGAAAAGGATCCTCTAAACTCACACACTACACTGGAGCTGCTTTAGAGCTTCCAGCTTTCTCTTGCCACACATCCCAAAATTCTCAAACTGTCAACCAAAGTCCAGTGAAATGATTCAAAGTCAGTGTGATGAAGTAGTAAGAAAAGGGTGGTCTTGTAATAAACATCATCCATAGCCAAATCATTAATCCTCCCGCTACACAGGCATATTTACAATATGTGTTAAACCAAGACAAACTTAAGCTTCTCCAAAATTAAAATAGAGCAAGCATCTCTGAAATTATAACGCATATCCAAATGAGTCCTACGTTTTGGTAAAAATCTCTTGTTCATCCAAAGCTTGCAGGAACTTATTATCAGTTATATGTATACTGAAGCTCTCATATAAGTACTTAACATCTGTGGGACACAGAGACTGCTGTCCTACAAGGTTCCGACACCTGTAACTCCCCACGCCCTCAATCTCCCAGATTTCTTTACCCTGGCTTACCTTGACATTGGGCATGTATTTAGAGAAGCGCTCATATTCCTTGCTGATCTGAAAAGCCAACTCTCTAGTGTGACACATCACCAGCACAGACACCTTGGGGTGGAGGTGGGAGGGGTAGAGTAGACAGAAACAGACATATAGTAAATATATCCCTTCATTATCCCCTCTGGAGAAGTGACTGTCACAAAAGCACACTTGGCAGATCAAAAATGACTTCAATTCTGAGATCCAAATCATTAACCCCACATTTACTAGGAAACATTCCCCATGGTAGTCAAGGATGATAGTCATCTTAACACTCACAGCTTTGAAATCATCATATAACTGGGACAGAAACATCCTTCTCATATATTCCTAACCAAAATGCCTTCCCCAGTACTCTCCCCAAGTATACCTGCCCAGTAACTGGCTCCAGCTGTTGCAATGTGGCCAGCACAAACACTGCTGTCTTTCCCATGCCTGACTTGGCCTGGCACAGGACATCCATTCCCAGAATGGCCTGAGGGATGCACTCATGCTGGACTAGAAGGAGGAGGGCAGAAAAAAAAAGAATTAAAGAAAAATTAAATTACACTCTCCAGATAACAAGTCTCAAAGTATTTACCTGATTCTTGTCAACTTCCAAACCCTTTTTACCTCTTTTTATTTTCCTTAATCTGTAACAATCCATAACATTTGAGTGCCTGCCACAGGCCATTTCTCCTTAGGTTGCCATGCTTTGGGTCACATAACCCTGCAACCTTGGACAAAATGAAGGACTTGGTATCTGACCCAGAAGTCAGCCATCTTTAGACAAATCATAAAGGTTTACAGAGACCAGAGTTGGCCTGGCCCAAAAGAGGGTGACTAAAGGTCCAACCAAGCCCTTTCTGGAAATTTAAAATTTAGAAGTCAAAATGACAAAATTAAAAACAAGCAGACAAGAACAAGAGCCAGTCATAAAAACTAACAGCAGACCTGTAAGTTGCTTTTGGATCACTAGCACTTTCACATTATCATGATGAAAGACCAGCCTCTACAAGCCTCTTCTATTGCTAAAATCATCTTTGGTACTTCTTTCCTGGTCTATTCCAAATATTAATCTTTACCACCTGAGAAACCACAATGAGTACTCTATGCCCAAAAGAAAATTTACCTTCTGAGGGATGCTCAAAACCACAGTCAACAATGGCCCGGAGCAACTCTGGCTTGAGCAGGAAGTCCCGAAAGCCAGAGCTGTGGATGGAGACATAGGAGCCCTTGACATCCTTTTTGGCAGGGGCCTCGGCTCCATCTCCCCCAGCTGCTGTCTCCACCTCGTCATCTTCATAGTCCAAGAGCTCATTGTCCACATCGTTCTCTGCCATAACTGGGCCGGCGGGGGGGAGAAGGGAAGGGGGTCTCTGGAGGGGTTCTCTAAGAATAAGTGAAAACCAGGGGAAAGAGTCGGGGCTTGAGGAACAGCAAAGGAAGACTAGTTTCTGATAGAAGAGCTAGTGGGGGAAGAAAAACAAAGATGGAAGACTTATCAGTCATGAACAGGGCCCTTCACCACCTCCTTTCCACCCCCACACTCTTCCACTTTCCCTAAACTACGCAACCTTTACCCGAAAAGAAAAGTAACAAAGACATACAAAACAAAAAAGCAAAAAGAATGAAAAAGTGGTCCCAGGGGAAGTGGTTAAGATACAGGTTTCCAATAGGATCAGAGTAGCTGAAACCAGGAAGTTGAAATTCCTTATAAATTCCTGATCTGTAAGTAACGATAGTGAAGAAAAACAGATAACGAAAAGCAAAATATGACTAACGACTTACAGTGGATATTAGACACAAGATAAGGACAGTCCTCAATTCTCAAAGGAAGATTGTGCTTTCCCTATATTCTCACGGTATCGATCTCTTAACTCAGCAGCCATCAGTGACCAAAGTGATGTCGGTAGATGTAGCTGATGCCTTGGGGATGGTGAGCAGGAGGTGAGTCAGGAAGGTGTTCTGAATCTACCGAGTGAGATACTGGATCTGGATTCTTCCTCAAGTGTTAAAAATAAATGGTAGGGCTTGAGGGCTCTGCAACATTCCATAAATATTGTTAATTCGAGCAGAATATTCATAGGGCCGCCTCAACAGTCCAATTGTTCAGTCTGGATTATTTCCTGAAACATTTGACATCCCCCTCGTTGAGATGCTACAAAAGGCAGACGTGATATCCTGCTGCTTTAATAAAAATGACAACAAACGTTTGACCTTTTTCCTGTTAGCACATTTAGCCATTTAACACTAAGGAGTAGGAACCGTATTCCCATTTTATAGACAAGAAAATAGAAAAGGAAAGGAACATATCCAAAGTAATGCAGCTAGTAAGGTGACAGCCAGGATGTAAACACCTCTAATTCTCTATTGTATCCTGCCTCTCTGCTTAAAGAATCTGGTTAATAAATACACTGTGGATTACCACATTGGTTCAAGTCCCTGGGCAAGCGGGCTTGTCTCCTGTGGCAAAGAGCGATAACTGATTCAAGGATGATGTCATAGAAGGGCAGTTTTCCCAACCCTACATATCATTTAATTTATTTATTTATTTATTTATTTATTTATTTATTTATTTATTTTTGACTGGTAAGGGGATCTTAATCCTTGACTTGGTGTTGTCAGCACCACGCTTAGCCAGCGAGCAAACCGGCCATCCCTATATGGGATCCGAACCCGGGGCCTTGGTGTTATCTGCACCGCACTCTCCCAAGTGAGCCAGGGCCGGCCCTCATTTAATTTATTTAACAGTGTTATCAACTGCCTGCCCTGTTCCAAGTGCTGTCCTTGGATCTGGGGACACAGCAGTGAACAGCCCTGTCCTCACAGGGTTTACATAACAAGGGAGACAACACATCAACACATAAATATAATGATTTGTTTTTGTTTCTCTAACAAGTTTCAAAGGACAGCACTTTGGGGTGTTTGGGAAATAGTAAAAAAAACAGGAGAGTGCCTGAAAATGAGAAATGATGAGACAAAAGGAGGCTGCTTTGACACACCAGTTGACTTTTCCATAGTTATTTTATTGCACTTTTTATTGTTACAAAGGGAAAGCAAGGCTTCGAGGATGTAGAAAGGAAGGCCATGCATACAAGGGGACACAGCATCACTTAAAATCTCAAGAAACACTGAGCATGTGATGGGTATTTGGAGAAATAGGAAAAGGGTACAATCCAATAAAGAGAAAGACCAGCATAAGAGAAACAAAGAGAGGCTAACAGATGCAGTATTATCTACTTGGAGCCATAGTAGAGGGACTAAATGAGGTCATCATTTCATCTTCTCAGGGATCATAAGGTTTCAGGGAAAAGAAATGGGAGGACAACCAATTCTTCAGAGCAATACTAAGGTCACAGAATGAATGAGTGGAATTAGAGAGCCACTGACAAGTGAAACAGCTGTATTTAAGTTTTGTTAGGTGAGTAGGGGTTGGTAATATCACAGCGTTGCCAATTTATTGAATCACAGCTCCCACCCACCAGAAACCACGCTAAACTCTTTATAGAATGATTCCTAATCATTGCAGCAACCCCAAAAGGTAGACACTATTATTATTATTCCAGTTTCACAGAGGAGGACATTGAGGCTACCACATTAAGTAGCTTGTCCCAGTTGCACAGCCAGCAGTGGCAGAGTCAGGAGAGGGACCCAAGTCTACCAGGCTCTGAGGTCAGGGTGTTTTCTGCATCCCTACTTCCCCATGCTACAAGTTTCACAAAGAGGTTGAGTGAGAGTGACTTGGGAATTTACAATGTCCTTGAGGGTTAAAGAGCAACAGGGGGATTCAGATCTGAGCACAGGAGAACTATTGGATCTTGCCTCCTGGGATTTCCAGGGAATGGAAAGGAGTAAAGGATTATGATGGGATGTGATATTGATTTGAGAGATTTCTTTGAGGGAGGAAACTGGCAGGAGGAGTCAGGGCCTATGGTGGGTCCTAGGCAGCAATCCGGTAGTTGGGGTGGACTTGGGGCCTGACGTCACAGACCATGCCAAGAAGTTGGGCCAAGACACGCTCTCGGTTTCTTTGCTGGGAGCTCTGCATGCCCTGTACCTGGCGTCTTGTAGCCTGCTCCACCTCAGCCGACAGGTTCCCCTGGGAGCCCATGGCCTGGGGGGTGTGGAAAGGGTGGAAGAGAGAACGGAAAAAAGCAGAAACAGAGACAGAAGGGTACAGGCATGTGGAGGAAAAGATCCTGGAGTCAAGAAGAAAATCCCTCATAGAAACTGCCCCCATCCCACAAAAATATTCAGACACCAAAGAGATCAACATAATCCCTTTTCCTCTAAGACCTGACATGCAACTTCATCCTAAAACAGACTGTAAAATGCCCACCACCTCACAATCCATGACCATAAAACTCTGCCCTCCACCCCAAATGTAAATGTCCTTCAAAATTCTCAGACTTGGGCCGGCCCATGGCTCACTCGGGAGAGTGCGGTGCTGATAACACCAAGGCCTCGGGTTCGGATCCCATATAGGGATGGCCGGTTCGCTCGCTGGGTGAGCGTGGTGCTGACAACATCAAGCCAAGGGTTAAGATCCCCTTACCGGTCATCTTTAAAAAAAAAAAAAAAAAAATTCTCAGACTCTCTTACATATCAC
>NW_007732366.1:12767-15732 GCF_000696425.1 Galeopterus variegatus | reverse complement strand
AAAAAAAAAAAAAAAAAAAAAAAAAAAAAAAATTCTCAGACTCTCTTACATATCACAAAGCCCTACTAACGTTGTGGTCCTTGCCAGTGTCCCCTCAGCCTTCTACCACTATATTTTCTTGTTGAGTCACCCTGTACACACCTCACCAGATGCACCCACCAACTTGCATCCGAGGGTCCCATCCCAGTTTCCCCACAACTCACTGCCTGCTGCTTGCTCTGGAATTCCTGCTCTCGCTCTCTGCGGTATTGCTCCACCTCCATCTGTGCCTCCTCCTTGGCTTGCTTCAGACGCCGGGCCTTTCCTGGAGGAAGAAGTAAGGACAGTGTGTGGGGGTAGACCCCCCCAAAAAAGAGATAGTAGGAGTCAATCCTTTATAAAAAGTTATTCAGCCTTCTCCCAGCCAACCAGGTGCTAGATTCTAACACCCACACATTTCTTCCCTCCTGACCGGCCTCCAGCCCCCACCCCTCTCCCCACCAGCCTTGGATTTTCCTAAGGACTCAAATGTTGCGGTCCCCTACCCCCAATTTTCTTTCCAGACTCCTAAGGGAGGGAAGAGGAGACTCACTCTTTCTGGCATCAGCCACCTTCTCAGCTGCCCGCTTCTCAGCTTGCAGGAGCTGCTGGATGCCCTGGGTCTGACTGGCCATTTCTGTCGTTATGGCAGATGCTGTATCGAATGCTCCCAAAGTACCAGATGGCTCCCGCCCCTTACTTCTCCTCCTCCAGCTCGTTCCTGCGGTCCTCCACTACCCCTGGGTCTTAGTGCTCCCCTGTTCGCTCAGCCTCCTGCACCGGGTGTCTCCCCCAGTCTGATCCTCCCATTGATGACTGGCCTTCCTTTCCCACATCTCACTCAGGCAGTACCCAGAAGGGCCGCCTGGGAGCAGCAGAGACCAGGCCCAAATCTTCCGGTCAACGACGCAGCAGGTGCAGGTCCTTTCCAGTAGGGAAGGTCTAGGGATGCGGGGAGGGTTGGGGAGAAGTATTTGGATGGGAGGAGAAGAGCCTGATTGGTCTCAGAGAAGGAGACATAGTGGGGTTGAGAGTGGGGTGAGCAGATAAGGATGTCTTCGTAAACCTTGTACTGCGAAAAAAGTATTCTGGGCTTCTCTTAATTTTCCCAACTTTTGTTCCTCTCTCGCTCTCGTTTCCATTTCCATCTTTTTCTACATGTTTCCCAAGTCCAAACTTCTGCATCTATCCCACTTGCCCTGTCCTACGATTGTCTACTTATATCTTTTCGTGTCTGTGTTTTTCTCTTTTTTGAACTGTCCCTGTTCTTGGCCTCACTGTGGTTTTTGTTTTCCATTTCCATTATTATTTTTACCCTATCTCCACTGTTTTCTCTTTCTCTTCTCTTTTCGTCCATCACCGAACCATTTCCTCTCTGCTCCTCGTTGGGGGAGGCGTGGATTAACCTCCAAACAGCCCTTCTTTCTCCCCTTCCTCGCCTCGCCTTTCGAAGTCTTCCGTTTTGAGGCGGACCCTTTATCTTAAGTTCCTAGTTTTCCCCCCGGAGGCCAGATCGAGAAACCACCTTGTTGGGGCGGAACGACCTACGGTAATGTGCCTCACAGTTCATTTCCGCCCTTCCCTTGCGTCTCTGCGTACGCCATTTCCGCCGGCCTGGAATATCTCCGCCCTTCCCGCCTCCCTTCTTCGAGCGTCTTAAACACAGGCCTCCGGCCTGCAGCTCTGAGGATACTTGGGGGGCGGGGTGCAGGTCTGATGAGTAACCCCTCCCCCCAGGTCCCAGAGGGGGAAGCCTCTACATCTGTCTACCGGGTACATTTACATTATATTTAATTTCTAGATCATTATTTGAAATTATCGGTGACTTTTTTAAATTCAAATTTCTGATGATAAAAATTATCCCATCAGGCCCTATTCGTTTTTCTAAAAATCCTTTATTGAAAATTTCCATGGGCTTATGAGCCTTTAAGCAATTATTTATCCTTTTCTCAAATTTTACATTAAAAAATTACATCTGTGACCCAGCCCCACTCAGAATTTTTTTCAAACCTATCCTCTGGTAAGGGATGAAGATCAGGATAGGCCTCAACTCTTGCTGAAGATGTAAGAAGAAACGGGCAATCAAAGAGAGGCACAAGAGGAAGTGTCAGAGATGGAGGGGGAAGGACCAGCCAAGGTTGGGGCCCTGACTGCTGCCTTTTTTCTTTCCTTCTTAGCCCAAAAGTTCCATGGCCTCCACTTCCCGCCGCCAACGCAGAGAGCGTCGCTTCCGTCGTTACTTGTCTGCAGGACGGCTGGTCCGGGCCCAGGCCCTCCTCCAGAGACACCCGGGCCTTGATGTAGATGCTGGGCAACCCCCACCACTGCACCGGGCCTGTGCCCGCCACGATGCCCCTGCCCTGTGCCTGCTGCTTCGACTTGGGGCAGACCCTGCCCACCAGGACCGCCACGGGGACACAGCGCTGCATGCTGCCGCCCGCCAGGGCCCTGATGGTGAGTCTGCCCAGTGGGGAACAAGGTCATTAGCAACTGACCAGATCTGACATGAAAGCCAACCAATGGTTGAGAAATAAGCTAGTTATTTGGTCAGTCGGACCTAGGGAGGGAATTGACCAAATTGGCATGTGGTTATCATTTGTACTTTTACTTTACTGAGCCTTTGTCTGAAGAGCCCAATGTTCCCAAAACAGCAACTGGTCTTCAAATTTCACATCTTTCTAGATTAGTAGCTACTTTGTTTCTTGCCCATAGTGCAAAAAGTATCATAGAACGCTGGCTCTGGGGCCGGCCCGGTGGCGCACTGCTACAGTGCGCCGCTTGGGGGCGCGGCGGCGCTCCCGCCGAGGATTCGGATCCAACATACAGACCGGCCGCTCACTGGCTGAGCGAGGTGCGGGCGCAGCACCGAGGGTTGCGATCTCGTTGCCCGGTCCCGGTCCGGTACGGGCGCGACACTGAGGGTTGCGATCCGTTGCCGGTCACGAAA
>NW_007732366.1:11372-12615 GCF_000696425.1 Galeopterus variegatus | reverse complement strand
AAAAGACAAAAAGGAAAAAAAAAAAAAAAAAGAGAACGCTGGCTCTGCGGTTCCCTGGGTTGAAATCCCAGCTCCACGCCTAATAGCTGTGTGTTCTTGGGCAAGGTACTAAACTACCCTAAGGCTTAATTTGCCATTTGCAAAATTAAACAAAATAATAACAGCCCTTGCTATTTGCCAGGTACTTCTCACAGAGTAACTCATTTAATCCTCAACAATCCTATGAGATAAGTACTAATATTATACCACATTTCCCAGATGAGGAAATGAGACACAGAGAAGTTAAGTCATTTGCCAAAGTTACACAGCTATTTTCTGGTAAAGCAGGTATTGTAACCTAGGAAACTTAGCAAGAGGGCCCATGTTCTTAACAACTACACTGTCCCGTGTTATACATTATAGATTTATACAGTGATTGTGCCCATGTTCAAAGTACCCATGCTGTGACATACATGTTTTGAAAATCAACTGACATAGTACACAATTAGAGCACTTGGCACACGATAAGCACTTGGTAGATGCTGGTGATTGTTGTTCCTGTTATTATCAACAGATCCATATTCACCCACAAGTCTGAAACAAAGACACTCTGAGAACCAAACGTTTTTCATCAGTCTGCCACTAAAACTCATTTGGTAACAAAAACCTAACCTGAACTAAAGTGAGGCTATCTATGCTTTGCTTTTATCTTACTGATGTCAATATTAATTCATTTCACTGCAGAAACATTCATGTGTTTGGTTATCAGGGCTGCACTCCTGGTCTACTTAATACAGGTTCAGTATCTCTTATCTGAAATGCCTGGAACCAGAACTGTTTCAGATGTCGGATTTTCGAATTTGGGATGACCAACCTGTGTACAGCATATTATTAGATCATCTCTTATCAAAACCCCAAAACATCTGAGTTCTGAAAAATCTCTGCCACTGAGGAATTCAGATGTGAAATCTGTTGATATTGTAGTGGCAGTGGAAGCAGCTCTGAAGAGGAATAGCCCCTCTTACTGAAATTAAAGGCAAAACCCTCTTTCCCCATCTGGAGACTTCCTTGTAAAGTAAGAACATTAGAGGAAAATCTCTAGGCTGGAATAAACAACCTTAACTCAATTTGTTTTGCTGCTTTTATCATCCCCCAGCTCCCCAAGTAGATACAGGAAGCCCCTCCCCCATATGTTCAAAATTTCCCTTAATAAGTGAGATGGGCTGACATATTCGGATTTTTTTTTTTTTTTTTTTTTTTTTTT
>NW_007732366.1:6418-10444 GCF_000696425.1 Galeopterus variegatus | reverse complement strand
AGAGAAAGGAAACCCCCCCCCCCAATTTTCAAAATTTCCCTTAAAAAAGGGGAGGGGGTGACATATTTGGGTTTTTTTTTTTTTTTTTTTTTTTTAGCTTAAAGAAAGTAGGTTTACCAAGTGCAGGCATCTAACTTGACAGCTGATATTGAAAGATGCAGGACCTTGGAAGGCAACAAAGCATGTACCTGAGGCACACCTGCATCCAAATCCCAGCTCTACCACTCACAGGGACCTGCAGCTTAACCTCTGTGAGCTTAATTTGCATCTCTAAAATGGGGGTCTGACGAATAAATGAGGCAAGCACTTGGTGCAGCTTTGACACTCACTAAACAAGTATGTTATTTTTATTTTTATATTACTCAATTAAAGCTTTTTGAGTAGTAAAAGTGCCCCTGACTGTGTGGTAGGCATTTCCTTTATTGTACTGAATTCTAAGAAGCTCATAAAATTAATATTATTGTCATATTTACAGACAAGGAAAGTAGGGCCGAGAAGGTTCGGGAACTTGCCTGAAATCTCACAGTAGTCAGGTCATTGGCTTCCAAAGGGGGACCCTTGCCCAGTGCTTTCACTCCCTAACCCTGGTGTCCTCTCAGGCCTTATTTTTTCCTGGTCCCCTGCCAACCTTGCCACCAGGTGGCCTTCTAAGTCCTTGGTGGAAAGGCCCATCTCATTCAGCTTTCAGATGCTTTAGAGACCACCCTACCTTAGTAAAATAAAAATATCTTCTTTGAACAGGTTAAATGACCCAGAATTCCCTGCCGGGAGTCCCTCCACTCACCCTTACCCCAGTTCCCATGTTAGGTCTGAGGGATGTGCCAGTTCATGTTGGAGTAACTGGGCTGGGTTATCTCACCCAGTAAGACTCCAGTGAATGGCCCCTACCTCTTGAGCTTTTGGTGCCTTCTTTTTAGAACTCATCACCTCATGGGGAAGTGGCCTTAGCTGTCAGAGACCCCTATATAAACATACCTTAGTCAGACAATAACCATTCTTTCTATATAGCAGAATCAGTGAACATTGAGAAATGAGTTTGTTTTTCACAGTCTTCACAAAAAGAATAAAGCCAGCCTGACTTTTTTTTTTTTTTTTAATGTAACCTTCAGTGCAGTTCTGCCTTGTGCCAGCATGATGCCAGACATTTAACATCTATTACCCACCTTCATCTGCACAGAAGTGGGCTGTGGCCCTGCTTTACAACAGCTGAGCCATGTGGTTTATGTTCTATTTGCCTTTCCAGCCTTACCTTCCACTGCTCATCCATGGACCCAGCTGCATGGCTCTGTCTTCAGTGACCCTAGCACGTCTTTCACAAGCCTCCTTGTCTCTTGCCTTCTCTTCCACCTGATTTCCACTTTGCTAAGTTATTCTCCCTTCCTGCCCAGTGCAAGCCCCCTCTCCTCTTTGAAGCCCTCTCTGACCACCCCACTGCTGTAACCTTTTCCTCCTCTGAGCCTCAGTCAATCTTCACTCAATATAAGCTTCTAATATTGACATTTTTTTAAAGTGTGTTCTTTTACCAATTAGTATGTCTGTCCCTTTAAGTTAGAAATTGGATCTTATTTCAGATGAGGGAAGAGCAGTGCTTCCATTACTAAGACAAAGTACATTTTTCCTCCACAGAATTTTTTTTCATTTCTATACTGCTTCATTTTTTTTTTTTTTTTTTTTAAAAGATGACCGGTAAGGGAATCTTAACCCTTGACTTGGTGATGTCTGTACCACGCTTAGCCAGTGAGCGAACCGGCCATCCGTATATGGGATCCGAACCCGGGGCCTTGGTGTTATCAGCACCACACTCTCCCGAGTGAGCCACAGGCCGGCCCATATACTGCTTCATTTTTTAAAATTGTTTTCATACTTACTTTTACATATTAATTAAAGAACATTGGGTAAAGTTGATCTATACTGCTAAATTGATGATAAATGTGACATTTCAAAAACTGGCGAGTGGGGCCGGCCCAGTGGTGCACTCGGTAGAGTACGGCGCTTGGGAGCATGGCGGCGCTCCCGCCGAGGGTTCAGATCCCATATAGAGACCGGTCAGCTCACTGGTTGAGCGCGGTGCGAGCGGATCCCATATAGAGACCGGTCAGCTCACTGGTTGAGCGCGGTGCGGGCGCGACACTGAGGGTTGAGATCCCGTTACCGGTCACGAAAAAAGACAAAAAGGAAAAAAAAAAAAAAAAAAACTGGCGAGTGGTGAACTATTTAATAAATGACGTTGGAACATTTGGCTCATCTAAGGTAAAATAGACTCAAAAGTAAATTCCAGCAGATTAATACCTAAATGTGACAGGACAGTACACACCAAATTTATGGGAGGGGTTGCCCCTGAGGAGGAATGAAACTTGAAGGTGGTATCAAAGAAAATTTTAGCTTTATCTATGATTTTATTTCTTTAAGAGAATGTTATAAAAATAACAATATGTCAACATACCCTGTAGTAGGAATGGGGGTGTTTATTGCACTATACTTTGTATTTCTTTGAATTTTTTAAGTTTATGAAAATAAAAATAGTAGAAGCAAATACAAGAGAATATTTTATAATCTTAGAATGATGAAAGCCCTCCTTAAAAAAAAAAGTCAGAAAAGAAAATACTGATACAGATTTAACTACATAAAAATTTTAAAAGACAGATGGGAACTGGCTGGTTAGCTCAGTTGGTTAGAGCACAGTGTTATAATACCAAGGTCAAGGGTTTGAATCCCTGTACCAGCCAGCCACCAAAACAAAGGACAGATGGGAGAAAATATTTACAATATATATATAACGGATACAATATACTATATAAAGAAATCTCATATCTATACATAATTTCCAAGGAAAAAGTGAATAACAAATATGAATAAGTCATTCACAAAAGAAATACAAATATCCAAAAAACTGAAAGAAGAAGAAAACTTGATTAATAAAATTATTTTTTAATGTATCAGATTGGCAAAATTAAAAAGGCTGATGAAATTCAATTTTGGTAAAGGAAGACACAGGCACACATATATTCTTGGCACAAACTTGAGAGCAATTTGGCACAACTGCACATGTTCATTGACTCAGAAACTCCACTTTTGAAAATCTACCCCACAGAAATACCATAACAAGTCTGCAAAGATATATGTATGCGGCTAAACATTTTTGGAAACAAAGTCTGTCTACTGGGGTGGGAGGTTTGTTTGTTTCATACACACAGTGGAACACTAACTACACAGTCATCAAAAAGAATGAGGTAGACTGTATATATTCCTGTGGAAAAAAATAAGTGAGATGTTAAATGAAAAAAGCAAATTGCTGAGCAATACATGTAGTGTGGTCACATATCTCTGAATAAATTTGTCATAAAGAACCACAGCAAACTCTTTATAGTTATCAAATTTATTCCTCCTTTTAAAGGAAAGAGGGGCTGGCCGGTTAACTCAGTTGGTGGGAGCGTGGTGTTGATAACACCAAGGTCAGGGGTTCAGATCCCCATACTAGCCAGCTGCCAAAAATAAATAAATAAAATGAAAAGGAAAGAAAATTTCTACTTAATTATATCCCTTTCACATCAAAATATCAATTAAATAAAATGGAGAGGAAAGCTACCTATGGTCCTACCACCCAGAGGCTAGAATTTTTACTTATTTTCTTCCAGTCTATTTTTTTCAACTGTAGGATTTGTTCTCTTTTTTCAGACAATTATGATCAGATCCCAAATACAGTTTTGTAGCCCAGCTTTTTTCACATGCAAACATCATTCATAGTATCTGTTTAGTATTTTGTACCATACTTAATTTATTATGTTCTTATAGTTAGAGGCCTTACTCCTTAAAAACCTATGAATTTAAGGGGCCGTTTTTTGTCTTTTTCCGTGTCCGGCAACGGATTGCAACCCTCAGTGTCGCCCCCGCACTGGGCCGGGACCGGCAACGGGACCGCAACCCTTGGTGTTGCCCCTGCACCTCGCTCAGCCAGCGAGCGGGAACCGGTCTGCACGTGGGATCCGAACCCTCGGGCGGGAGCGCCGCCACGCTTCCCAAGCAGCG
>NW_007732366.1:0-6085 GCF_000696425.1 Galeopterus variegatus | reverse complement strand
AGGGTTCGGATCCCACATACAGACCGGCCGCTCACTGGCTGAGCGAGGTGTGGGCGCGACACCGAGGGTTGTGATCCCGTTGCCGGTCCTGGTCCGGTACGGGCACGACACTGAGGGTTGCGATCCGTTGCCGGTCACGAAAAAAGACAAAAAAAAAAAAAAAAAAACTATGAATTTAAAACCTCTCATGCCAGCTTGAGCACACACCCACCCTCACATCTGCAGTGAACCCTAGTGAGGAATAAGCAGTTGAAGACAGGAACAGGTACTTGCTGGGTGGGACAAGTTGGGAGGACTTGTGACAGGTCACACCAGTACTAAGAAGTGCTCCTTCCTCTCACCCTGAAGTGGTTTGGTGGGGCTGGGCCTTGGCCAACCAAGGCTGGGCCCATTCTGTCTTCTTGCCTTCCTGGCAGTGACAGTTCAACCCTTTTCCTGTCCTTCTGCAAGGTAAAAGTTACATTCCAGCACCACAGCATAAAGATTGGCGGACTGCCGGTCCATTTCCTCCTACCCTAGAGAAAGAAAGCAGGTCTGCAGGAAGGAAGGCTGCCTCCTTCACCTTCCCCTGTCCACTGAGTTAAAGAGGTGGTTGGTGGCCAGAGCAGATGGGCCTGGCCAAGGTGCCTGGGTTGGCAGTGAAGCAAGCAACATGGCACTTAGCTAAACCTGGACCATATGCAGTGAGGTCAGGATTCAGGAAGAGGGGAACTCAGGAATGTCAGTCCCCCTTCTGTTTTCTCCTAGTACCTGGATGAGACCCCCTATCTCAGGCCCCTTTCCCCTGCCCTAGGTCAGCAGTCATTTGGAAAGAGCTCTGCTGCTGGCAACATTTCTGTGGCTCAAACTCATTGCTGGTCTACCTGCCACTCCCCTCCCTGGGTAAGGGTGGCTGAGAGAAGATCTCCTGAATACATTTATTTTACTCAATATATTGAAAAGTGATATAAAAAGATAAATGTTAACGTATTTGTATATTTATAATGGTTCAGAGTAGAGTGTTCAGATATTTTACCGGTCTGACGTGTAGTTTTGGGTGAGAAATACAAGAAGGGATATATAGTGACAAGACTTTCAAGCCAAAAGTGGAATACATAGTCAAAGGATTTTGACATTACCCTAGGTGGCTGGAGGCAGGCTGGAAAACGTCATTTGACATTATAGAATTCCCAGGACACTAAAATAGTTTGTGGGGACACAGGTTAGAATATTTTAAACTACCACACTTATCGTGCATATGGTAAACTATGAGTATGTATTTGCAAGTGATGGTTATTTCCTAATACCCAGGAGGCAGCCATGTGGGCCACCCTTTCCATTGCTCTAAGACCAAGGGAGTGAGTGACCAGCAGCGTCCAAGATGGTGGCCCTACCAAGGAGCAGGAGTCCCAGGAGGCAGCCATGTGGGCCACCCTTTCCATTGCTCTAAGACCAAGGGAGTGAGTGACCAGCAGAGTCCAAGATGGTGGCCCTACCAAGGAGCAGGAGTCCCAACTAACTTCTGCTCACTCCTCTCCCACCAACAGCCTACACAGACTTCTTCCTGCCACTGCTGAGTCGCTGTCCCTCTGCCATGGGAATAAAGAACAAGGATGGGGAGACCCCGGGGCAAATTCTAGGTTGGGGACCTCCCTGGGATTCTGCTGAAGAGGAGGAAGAAGATGAGGCTTCCAAGGAGCAGGAATGGAGGCAGAAGCTGCAAGGCGAGCTGGAGGACGAGTGGCAGGAGGTCATTGGGAGATTTGAAGGTGAGGAATCCATTGCCATCCACAGCTGCCCTTCTTTCCCGTTGGCCACTTTTCCTCTGCCCACTACATGAATGTTCCACACAAGACTCCTCTGCCCCTTCCTCTATACTTGTCTCTCATGCCCCATCACCTTCTCACAGCCTCTCTCTGATATGCCCCATCCCACCTCCCAAACAGATGACGCTTCCCGTGAGGCCCAGGAACCTGAATCCTTCTCAGCCTGGTCAGAGCGCTTGGCCCGGGAACATGCCCAGAAGCACCAGCAGCAGCAGCGGGAAGCAGAGAGATCCGGCAGACCCTCACGGGCTGAGGGCTCCAGTCACAACTGGCGACAGCAGGAGGAAGAGCAGCGGCTCTTCCAAGAGCGATCCCAGGCCAAAGAGGAAGAACTGCATGAAAGCCGATCCAGGAGGGCCCAGGAGGCTCAAGGGGACCAAGGGCCAGAGCCAGCCAGGGCTGGGCCTAGGGCAGAGCACCCCAGAGGGGCTGGAAGGGGCAGCCTCTGGCGCTTTGGTGATGTGCCCTGGCCCTGCCCTGGGGGAGGAGACCCAGAGGCCATGGCTGCAGCCCTTGTGGCCAGGGGCCCTCCCTTGGAGGAACAGGGTGCTCTGAGGAGGTACTTGAGGGTCCAGCAGGTCCGCTGGCACCCTGACCGCTTCCTGCAGCGATTTCGAAGCCAGATTGAGACCTGGGAGCTGGGCCGTGTAATGGGAGCTGTGACAGCCCTTTCTCAGGCCCTGAATCGCCATGCAGAGGCCCTCAAGTGACCCTAGGGAAAGAGCGAGAAACTGGGATGCAGCCTCAGGGGCAGGTAGAAGGAAGGGTGAGGACAGGTGGAGATAACGAGGAAGAGTCAGATGCTGCATGGCAGAGGATGAGGGGTGGGAGCAGAACTTGTAACGAGCAGGGTTGGCGGGATAAGGGCCACCAACATTGCTCCTTGATTCTGCCATTTCCTAATAAGACCTGGTTCCACATTTCACTCCTGCCGTCTCCTCTGCCTTGTTCCATTGCTGTGGTTTTTATCACCCATGACATCTCCTTTCCCGCCCTGCCTGCTGAAACCCACAGCTCCTACACACCTGCAACACACACGCAGGCGCTAGTGCATGCCCTCAGCTAACAACAAGAATCCCCTGCTTGCCCACCCTCAAGCCAGCTCTAAAAAGGCCCAGTTTGCCCTCATCTCACTCTGCTCCCTACACTGGGGTCCGTCCACTCTGCAGTCTGCAGCTGGAGAAATAGATGTGAACAGAGGCCAAAAGGGGAACAAAACCAGTTTCGCTCCCCTCCCCAGCTCCCCAAGCAGAACCACATCCTCCTCCCCACTTAACACCCTCTTCCCCCATCACAGGGCTTTCCCTTTGCTGAGTCACTGAAGGAGCCGAGTTGGGGGCAGCTAGGGCTGGGGGGCCATGAGGAGGCTGGGGGAGGACAGGGGATAGAAGCAGAATGGATAGAGGAAGAGTTCTGTGGGGGAGTGGAATTTCGGTTGCTAAAATTAGGAGCAGGGGAAGGAGGCAGAAAGAGCCAAATTATGTAACCTGGGTTGTCTGTTCTTGGGCAACCAGAGATCCACACCCAAGGCCAGCCAGGCTGCTAGGCTCCCGGCTATTCCTGCCCTCTAGTTTCTCAGTCTCCTCCTCCAGGGCCCCAATCGGTTGTCTGTTCTTGGGCAACCAGAGATCCACACCCAAGGCCAGCCAGGCTGCTAGGCTCCCAGCTAGTCCTGCCCTCTAGTTTCTCAGTCTCCTCCTCCAGGGCCCCAATCCTCATTTCTTCCTTCCAGCTTCTGTCCCCATCCCCAATCCCCATGCTTCATCTCTGGGCAGCCTAGGCTTTGCCTTCCACATAAACATCTCCTTTTCCAAGAACTGGTGATGAAGTCCTGACAGGTGGAGAGAGAGGGTCTGGGATCCCCATAGAGGAGGGAGGTATCTCCATCTCTCCCACTATTCATTACTCAACTCCCCACTCTAGCTCCCTGGAAACTAGGATAGGAAATTGGAGAGTGCACAGTCTGTGTTTGTCTACATCAGAGGATCTTATCAGAAACTTCTTTTTCAGGCTTTGAGCCCAGGTTTATACAGGAGAACCCCAGGAGTGGAAGTGGAAGGTGGTAGAGGACAGGGAGGGGAAGCTTCTGGAAACATGGGAACATGGGGTGGGCATGAGACCCTCGCAGAAGACAGAGAGCCTGATGTTAGGAAGAGGCCCAAGGCCTCCAAAGGACCAGGCAGATTTTCAGGGGGCAGGAGGGGGAAGGGCTGGTAAGAAAGGTCCTGTGAGAGAGGAAGCTGCTGTGATTCAGAGAAGAGACTTCAAGCTGTGAGTGACCTTGGTTTCCGGTTCCTCTCACAGGCTGGAGATTTCGGAAGTGGCATGCAAAGAGCCTAGGTTTGGAGTTGGGGGGAGTTGGGTTTAGGATCCCTAGGCTGGGGGTTGAGAGGTAAGAAAAGAAAACTTCAGTGTCCAAATTTGTTCCTCCACCCGGAAGGCTTCTCTCTGGTTTCAAAGCACATCATTTCCCTCTCTGTGAGAGTTACATAAAACCAAAGCAAAATAAGCCCTGATACCTTGGCCCCCAGACCTGCCTCTTTTCAATGTCCCTCCCTGGTGTCTGGCCCCCAGCCCTAGTGGGGGTTCCCCTGAGATGAGGGCTGTTCACTTTCTCTGACCACATGGTTTCCGCTTCCGTGTGTCTTGTTTCCTAGGCTGATAAAAATACTGAGCCCTAGAGGCCCTGGCTTCCTCTGACCCCTTGAGGCCAAGACAGCAGGCATCCTGTCCACCACAGTGGGGTGGGGAGGGGGGCCCAGGGATCCCCAAGAGGTGACTCAGTGCCTACCATGAAACACTGGGGAGGGGGAAGCATGTGTATCTTTTCTCTAGAGCGGGAACCAGGAGTTTAGTCTCAGTGGAGGCTGCGCTGGAGTTTGATTTGAGAAACAAGATTGGGAAAGAGACGAGTGAGATGGAAAGGCAATTTAGGGATTGAGATTGGGGCAGATTTGGGTTAAGTTAGGAAAAAGATCTGGGAGAAGCTATTCAGTGCAGGTCAACTGAGCATCTTGTAGCCCAAAGATACATTCAAACCCTGCTTCAAGTTTACAGTCCAGTAGGGGAGGCAGACCCATACCTAGTTAACTGAGTCAAGGCTTGCTGAGTCAACTCCACAGTAAGGTTCAGTAGCTACAGAAAAGGGGCAGGTGAATTCCATCTGAAAACATTGGAGGGGAGGCTCTGAGGATGAGGGAGAGCATTTGAATTGGCTCTGATGAGTGAGTAGGATTTCAGTGGGTGGAAGGAGATGGAGAAGCTCTGGAGGTAAGTAAAATGGCTGGAGCACAGGCCGAGGAGTCAGAAAACCACAGGATGTTCAGGGAAGATGAGTGTCCTGAGGCAGAAGCAGCACAGGTATGAGGGAGCATGTAGTGAAGAAAAGACCACAGAATGCCCGGCTCAGGGATTTGGACTTTACCCTGTGAGCAGTGGCACTGGTGACAGCTGTGAAGAAGAGGGAGAACAGGGGAGCACTGCAGAGTGCAGGCAAGGGATGAAATAGAAAACAACTGTCGATGGAAAACCAGTGTTCCCCCCCGAGAAAAGAGAAGAACTGTCTGGTTTTGGATACCTACTATCAGAGTGCAGGCAAGGGATGAAATAGAAAACAACTGTCGATGGAAAACCAGTGTTCCCCCCCAAGAAAAGAGAAGAACTGTCTGGTTTTGGATACCTACTATGTGTTACACAGTCCTCTTCCTAACATCAGCAATCCTTTCATCATCTGTTCAAAAGGTGGGTGGTGGGTCCCCATTATAAAGATGAGAAAAACCGAGGCCCATAAACGTACTGTAATTCACTTAAGGCCACAAAGCTAAGAAGTAGTGGAATTAGCATTAAATTCATCTGACTCCAAAACTCGTGCACTTTCTACTTAAGTCCCAATAACTCCCTTAACAGCATTAAAAGAGGGAACAAATTTTATAAATTCAAGGGGACATTAGGACATGACAACTGATTGGCTGGTGGCAGTGGGAAAAGAGTCTGACATAACTCCAAGTTTTGAGACTTGGGGATTGGAAAGATGATGACTTAAATCAAGAAGGAGGAGCGTGGCCAAGGGGCAAGGTGAGGAGTTCAATTTCAGATATTCAGTCAGTACGTTTTTGTTTTTTGTTTTTTTTTTAAAAAGATGACCGGTAAGGGAATCTTAACCCTTGACTTGGTGTTGTCAGCACCACACTCTCCCACATGAGCAAACCAGCCATCCCTATGAAGGGATCTGAACCCGTGGCCTTGGTGTTATCAGCACCACACTCTCCCACATGAGCAAA
>NW_007732365.1:139959-140274 GCF_000696425.1 Galeopterus variegatus | reverse complement strand
ATCTTCCCAACATACAAACAAGTAGACATCCAAATTCTACTCAAATAATTTTAGTAAGTAATCTTATTTGTTTACGTCATATCCTATTCTCAGAAATTTCATATTATAAGAGAACTCTTATCTGAGCTAAAAACCCAATTTTTTTTTCCTTTTTGTCTTTTTTTGTGACCGGTAACGGGATCACAACCCTCGGTGTCGCACCTGCACCGCGACCGGCAACGGGATCGCAACCCTCGGTGTCGCGCCCGCACTGAGCTCAACCAGTGAGTGGACCGGTCTCTATATGGGATCCAAACCCTCAGCGGGAGCGCCGCC
>NW_007732365.1:131679-134684 GCF_000696425.1 Galeopterus variegatus | reverse complement strand
ACTCTACCGAGTGCGCCACCGGGCCGGCCCTAAAAACCCAATTTTTGCTCATTGGTTCTGGTATCCTCTCAAGTTATAATTTTCTTTCCCTTAGCAATCCTTCATAAATATGTGCAGACAACCAACATATTCTCTACAAATCTCTTTTCTGAATTGTTTTGTAAAATATTTCCTGTATTTTTTTTTAAATTACAGTTCAATATGGTGACTAATATCCTTGCATAAACTTGTTTGTAGTTAATATTATGTCATTATTTCGTAGAAGTTTTTATTAGCAATTCTTTTAACCAAATATTCTGCGTCAGCCTTTTAACTGATTCAGCTTAATAATTGATATATTTATATAAAACAGGATTTTTGTAACATTCTAAAAATCATCACAGTGATTCCTACTAATAGTATGTGAAGTTACAAATTACTGCATATAGAGTAGGCAAAAATGGAGAAATCTATTCACATGATTGAATTCAAGATTTTCTTTCATTTAAGGACTCCTTGGACATTTCCAACTTCTTCTCTACTTATTCTCCTTTTAATGTCTCTGCTAGAACAAACCTAAAAGGGATTGTTACCCTCTGCCTACATCTAAGCAGCTCCCATTGGGGCCTTTAAAAATATACATTTATTTCCCCAATGTTTCTTTTCTTCCATTCTGATATAACACATCACTAATTCAAGTGGTGCTTCTGACTGCCATTCAAACAGAAAGTGTTTTCAGGTCAAACCAGACAAAACATGACCACTTTCTTACTCTAGGATCTTTATTTTCAGACTTTTGCACTAGCTGTTGTGTTATCTTTACTTCTCACCCTTTTCATCTTCTCTGGATAACTCCTAATACTCCTCAAATAACCTCCAGTTCAAATATCACTTCTTTAGTGAATTCATTCCATCTATAGAGAAAGAATAAGTTGTGCTTTTATTTAGACTTTTTTAGAATAAGTAATAGTTGTGCAGCTGAAAGTTTTAGAATCTAGAAAGATAAAGAGAATATAATCTCTTCTCTAAAGAAGCTCATAGTTTACTGACATATATATGTTGACCAATAACATAATTTAAATGTAAAACACATATAATACAAGTGATTTGTGATTATTGCACAAAAAAGGTTGGCACAAAAGAGGGAGTGGTTCATAAAGAAAGTGTTTGAGCTGGCTGTTAAAAAATGATCACGAACTCGTTCTCTGTGCTACTTTAGATTAGGTTCATATCAAGTGGCATTTTTATTTACTTGTTTGTATTAGATATCTCTTTGCCCAGATAATGCATCTATTTGCAGAACTGTGAGTTCCGTATATCGTTACCTAATAAGATTTACTACCTAACAGGTCCTAGCACAGAGGTAGTATTCAATAATGTTTGTTAAATGAGTTAAAACCTAAAATTTCTAAGTCATTTCAAAAATGTATCTCTTTCTTTTAAATTTTAAGTTCAGGAATCTCGGCTTTCACTCTTATCTGTGTTTTATTTTCCTGTTGCCATTTTCCTGAGGAATTTTTTTCCACAGATTCATTTTATTTTATGAAATAGGAAACATATTATTTTCAACATCATGTTATTGAGGCATGACCCCCAAATTTAAATGGCTGAGATTTCTGCGAAGGAACTAAAGGTATTGGTCTGATTGATCCACAATTCACTGAGTAGTCTCATGGATTTGCAGAAACAGGATGCCTTTCCTTTTTTATTATTGATATATATTTTATAGACACTCTTAAAAGCCTTCATTTTATATTCACTCTGATGGTTATGTGCCTGTAGTAACCAATAAAATGTGCTGATAAAAACTGTAGAGATGGTAAACGTTTCAAGTTCCATTCAGTCATTCTAAATAGCTATGTCATTTACCTATAATGGTTTTTTAATTAAAAAACTCATGTTGCTTATTTTATTTATTTTGCTCATTTTAGGGAGTCTCTTTTCTATGAAATAGAATAAAGACATATTTAAATTTAATCATATNGTAACCAATAAAATGTGCTGATAAAAACTGTAGAGATGGTAAACGTTTCAAGTTCCATTCAATCATTCTAAATAGCTATGTCATTTACCTATAATGGTTTTTTAATTAAAAAACTCATGTTGCTTATTTTATTTATTTTGTTCATTTTAGGGAGTCTCTTTTCTATGAAATAGAATAAAGACATATTTAAATTTAATCATATTTAAATACATTATATTATATATGCCATATATAAATTTTTATGATAGACGTCCTACATAATATATATAAACACTATTTTGAGCAGCACTGTTGTAAATTAGGGACTTTGATGAATTCCTAATTTTACAGATAAATGTTGGTTATATATATATATGTAGGGGTATACAATGAAGAAGATCTAAATATTTTAGTTTAGGGGTTAAAATTTAGTTTGGGAGTTTGGGGTGAGGTTTTGTTTCAATAAAAAAGAATAAACTAAATTTATTTTAATTAAAATTTGCTTATTCAACAAACATATGAAACATCAGCTGTGAATCAAACATTGTACTAGGCATTGCCAATATAAATGTGAACAAAATAAATCTTAACCTCGAAGACACAGTTTACTATTGTCTTAGTCTGTTTTCTGTTGCTTATAACAGAATACCTGAAAGGGGGTAATTTATAAAAAAATGAAATTTATTTCTTATTGTTTTGGAGGCTGGAAGTCCAAGGTCCAGAAAGTATATCTGGTGAAGGCCTTTTTCGTGGTGGGGAATTTGTACAGAGTCCCATGACAATGCAGGCAATCACATGGCAGGGATGGAAAGAGCTCTTTTATGTGCTCTCCTTATAAAGTCACCAATCAAGGCCCTATCATTTAGAGGCCGTAATCAGATTTCCTACCCTCTTAACACTGTTACTGTGAGCATCAAGTTTCCAACACATTAACTTTGGAGGACATGTTTGACCCAGAGCAACTATTGATGTAGGTTTTTGCTTCCATTAATTGTATAGCCAATCAGAAAATTTCATAAGATTTATTATTGATCTAACTGTTGTATGTTAATTTTAGCAGAGT
>NW_007732365.1:128907-130944 GCF_000696425.1 Galeopterus variegatus | reverse complement strand
AAAAAAAAATAAAAAAAGACTTGTGGAAAACATTCAGTACCAGAAAAGAAATTAAGAAAATATAATGTCTTTTGAGCAGTGTCCTAGAGAAAAGTGTACACAAATCCATTTGAAGAAAATACATATGTATTAGATATAATCTTCCATTTCAGTGAATTACATTCTGTAATCCTTCAACATATATAGAAGGACATAGCATAGTTTCCCTTTCTAGTATTTAGGGCAGCAGTGGTATTTGAGCAGTATAAATGAAACAAAAGATAAAAGAATAGATATTCTGGACATATTGTTATGGCAGAATTCTTACTTTAGAAATACCTTTATACACTGATTCTTTTTTTTTTTTTTCCTTTGTGTAAATTCCCCCAGAGACAACAGGTGGGAAATGATTTTATTTTTTAAAATAGTGACAACAAAAGCAAAATTAAATAAAACTTGATACTTAGAGTGTTTCTTAGCCTACTTAAATGGATTTATAATATAAAGTCTTGCATAATACTTAAAATATTAATAAATGAGGTCCCTGCCCTGAAGAGCTACTATGTACTAATGCTTAGTAAACTCAATGACAGTGAAAATTCCTTTTGCAGTATGACTACCTTTAAAAAATGTTTTAAATGAAAATTCCTGAGATGTTACATAATAACTTTCAGATGGATTAGTAATTTAAGATTTTGCATTAACAGCTTTTTTTCATTTAAAGTAACACATTTCTTTTTCCAACCTCATCAACTTGGTCATTTTGTTACTAAGGAAGAAAATCATTTAATCTCTCTGGAACACCTGTTTTTCATTGGTAAATTAGGGCTATTTCTTTTAAACTAGATATTTCTAGCATAGCAGTGTTAAGAACACAGTTTTTAGAGTAAGACAGACTGGAGTTTGAGTCATAGTTCTGCACCAGTCATTGGGCCATTTTAATCACATTAGCTGAATTACAGTTTTCTCTTCTGTAAACTTCTTGGTTGTGTGTTTTTGAAGGTTAGTGATCAAATGAAACTCTGAATGTGATTTAGACTTATTCACACAAAACAAGAGATAAATTTTAGTACAATGCCAAGAATGCAATATATGTCCAATAAATGGTTACTAAGAGAATTTTTAATATTATTATTATACCGTGCACCAGAACGTAAACTCCATGGAGACTTGTCTGTTTTGTTCACTGCTATATTCCCAGTGCCCAGGAGAGTGCTTGGCAAATACAAAGTGTGCCATATATATTTGCTAAAAGATAGAATAAAAGAGTGAGTGAGTGATTTATTTTATACCCCCTGGGTGATTTCTGACCAGAGAGTTGAATTTTTGAGTATGGCTTATGGTTATTGTTAGCACAACTAGAGATTAAGGAAAATATTAGGTGTAGTTTTGCTTTTGAAACAGCATTTTTAGGCTTTACTAGAATATAATTTGAACTCAGAATAAAATAAACAATTTTTGAACACTGATTCCTATTTCTGTCACAACATGTCTATATGTGTGTACATGTGTATATATACAGAGAGAGGGAGATGTTTCAAAGACAGCATAATATTTGAGTGAATATGTATTTTCAATGTATATATTTATTTTTGAATTATACCCTATGCTTTATTTTTTATCTTATTGAATAGTAATTATGTAACTACATCACATTTACCAAAACGTAAGAGAGGTTTGCTAATATTATGCTGGAGTGTCAGACTTAGACACTTGCTCATGAAGCTTCCACATGAAACTTTGAGACTTGACCCCACAGTGGTTCTGACCAATCTGCCTGATCTGTAGTCCACACACCTTATCACCAGTTTATCAGATTCCCATAGAAGCTACTTATTGGCTTGTAAATCAGGTAAACATTGCAGCTCAGAAATTAAATAATATTTAGAGATACCTTGTTCAGTTATTCAGGTTGATCTATTTCTGAAGATTCTTTTTTGTTATCAGAGAAATCCAGTAACTGTCTCTCTCTCTCTTTTTTTTTTTTTTAATTCAGGAAAAAAAATTCTGCTTCCTATCAGCAAATCTTTGCTAAAAATATGTTAAACCTCACAAGAC
>NW_007732365.1:118895-128807 GCF_000696425.1 Galeopterus variegatus | reverse complement strand
AATAATATTTAGAGATACCTTGTTCAGTTATTCAGGTTGATCTATTTCTGAAGATTCTTTTTTGTTATCAGAGAAATCCAGTAACTGTCTCTCTCTCTCTTTTTTTTTTTTTTAATTCAGGAAAAAAAATTCTGCTTCCTATCAGCAAATCTTTGCTAAAAATATGTTAAACCTCACAAGACTTGTCCTGATAACTGTGGATTAATTATTCTCAGGCATTGTACTTTAACATTCCACAATGCCTTAGATTATGTGTATGAATATGCACACATGACAAAATTTCTCAAGATAGAAAGTGAAAAAAAAAAAAAAAACATTAAGTGTGACATTTCTTCTGGTTCTAGGCCCAGCCCATTTTTATGAGGCCTGACTTTGTCCACTCCAGTCTACCCTTGACTGTGCTGTGGAGGGAAATGTCTATGAACTCTATAACCCTCCTTTTTACCCTCTGAGTTCTAGTTACTCAAAATTCCTCTCTGCACAGTTCCAAGTATATTATCAGGGAGAGCTCTGAGATGAATGGAACCATTCTGAAGGCATTTAACCTGTATATGTTTCATGCTGATTTCAAGATCCTCCTATGAGCAACCATTCCTACTTTTCAGATCTAATTACAGTCATGTGATGCTTAATGGTAGGGATACGTTCTGAGAAATGCGTCGACAGGCAATTTTGTCTTCGTGCGAACATCGCAGAATTTATTTCCACAAACCTATATGGCACAGCCTACTACACACCTAGACTATATGGTGTAACCTATTACTCTGACCACCATTGGATATGTGGTCCGTCACTGACTGAAACATCATTATGCAGCACATGACTGTATTTGAAAGGACCTGCCTTTCAAACATGTTTGTTTATTTTATTTTTTTACTTTAAATTTTTATTTATTATTAGCATATTCATCCTTACAAATCATATTTCCTTATGCCCTTTGCCCGACCTAAGACTTGATCCCTTCTAATAAAATGCTTTAGAAAGGAAGGCTTTTCTGACATACACTTTCTCTGATTAAAATAGTGCAACAACAAATTAGTTGTTCTGAATTACAGCTAGTTTCAACTGAATAAGAAAATCATTCACTTCTTCCTTCCATTACTAAATTATCTGTATCTTTTCTTAAATATTTAACACTCATTTTATCTATCAAGACATCTACACAGCAGCATTATGTCCTCTCTTTTAAAGACATATCCAAGAAGGTATTTGCTTGCAGTATGTTGTAATGCTTGAGAACATTCTAATATTGATTCATTTCTAGCTGGTGAGCCTCAAGAGATTAGAAAAACATGTCTTAAGTTTGGTTTCTATATACACCTAGTAAATTACACCGTGCTTTGCATATAGTATGTATGCAACAAGTGTTTGCTGGTAATTTCCCTTCTTGCGGAATTGTTCACATTAACCAAAACAACTATATTCCTGAGAAATCAAAGCATAGCACTTAGTTCTCTTACAGAAATTTTGGAATAAAGTGCATTCAAAATGTTAAAGATTCGAATGTTTTCTAACTGCAAGAGGCATATTTATCAAATCAGAAGATCAGTTGAGATAGAAAGCACAAAAGCCATATAACTAACATACTTGTATCTTCTAAGCCATTGAGAAGGTCTCTTTAGTTTTGTTTATTTTATTTAATTATATAGTTTTTGTTGTGCTTTATTTTGTTTTCTAGATCTGGCAGTGTTATAATTTTTATTACACTACAAGTATTACAAATCAATGAATCTACATATGGCTTGTACTGCGATTCTTTATGAAGGTTTTATAAAATATCTTTCAGAGACACTCAGAGCTCATTTCATGCAGAAGGAATAGAGGATATAAAGTCATGAAAAACTTCATAGTTTCATCAATATTATGAATCGTTGGCGTAATACAGTTGGTCTGTCTTTATGTAAGACTGTCAAATTTTGGATGTGGGATAATTTAAAACCAAAAATTTCAACACAAAATTTTTTGGAAATTTTGTCTGTTATTAATCGCTTTTCCTCACGTGTAGGAAGCATTTTCCCATTCGTTTTACTTGAATGGGAAAAAACACACTGAGTTGTTTCTCCCACTATACTCTCACAACATGCTTCTGACACCGGATGTCTGGGGATTTCTTCCCACCAGCACGTGAACAAGCAAGCATGCAATTCTGTAGCAGTGGACAACACTTAATTCCAACGCAGTCTACCTGAAGATAGAGTCAGATCCCACAGGTTGAGGACTCAGTCCCCAAGACTGCTCCCTCCCCCCACAGCCCCTATTGATGGCAATTACAAGCCCCAGGTGGTAACCTGTGATTCTGACCAATTGGCTGTAAATTGGGGTTCGCATAACTCTCCCCTTGGATTCGATTAGTTTGCTAGAGTGGCTCACGGAACTCAGAGAAACACCTACTTACATTTACCAGTTTGTTATAAAGAATATTAAAAAGGATACAAATGAGGAGATGCGTAAGTTGAGGTATGGGAGAAGGGACATGGAGCTTCCATGACCTCACCAGGTGCACCTCCAGGAACCTCTACATGTTCATCTAGCCCAGAAGCTGTTCGAACCCTGTGCTTTTGAGATTTTGTGGATGCTTTCTTACATTGGCAGTATTGAAGCATGGGCAAATATGTAGCAATATGATTGGACAGAAAAGGTATGATCTCATGCTAATACACTGAGTGGTGAAACCCAGCAAGGGCTGTCTATTCAGATACTTCTTGGCCTCTCTATACAGCATCCCTTCCTCCTGGGACAGGACTCCTCCTGGAATGGGGGTCTTATTTCCTGCAATCAGACAAGGTAGGCAGAGAATTATGGCCAGATCAAAGACAGAAAATTAAGGGAAGGCTAGAGTCCTGGAATTGGGGATGAAAACCATCATATACACATCATAATATCACAACTTTTTAATAATATTATGGACTTTGGGGGGGCGGGAACACACATAACTATCTTTTCTGACTGAGGAATTTACAACTTTACCATCAGTAGCCACAAGAAAAATCACAATAGGAATAATCATAATTCCAGTCCTCAAAATTATCTTATGAGTACAATAACTGAAACTAGGCCTTTATATTTTGGTTTATATGAAGAGAGTTAATTTATACAGATAAAGGTGATCATGTGCAGCCTTGTTTTAGTCTTTGAATTGGATGCTGACTCATATAGATAGAGTGAGAGGATATTCATAGTTTATTTAGAAAGGAAAATGAGGTTTGTCTACGATGGATGCATTCAGCATCTTTGCCCACCTATTTCCTCCCATGCATCCTTTAATAAAAGCACTGTACTCTATATATTTGAATACCTTTACCGAACTCCCCACGCCATCTGGGATTTATTTTCCATATAGAATTAAGACTAACAGTTATAAGGTATTTATGTAATAGGCTGAAGTAAATCTTGCAAAAAGAGCATTTTATTGCCATTGCCTGCAGTTTTTTAAAGTTAATTTGTCAGTCCTTAGATCCAGCACAGCTGAATTAGGTTTCTTAAGTCATTTATTTGCATTTAAGTGTAATCTTCCAGTTAGTTTGCAAACATTGTTGAATTTTTCTGTCATAAACATGAAGCTTGCAGCTACACAAACAATTCTTTTTTCTTTGTCTTTTAAAAATAATATATGATGGGACAACTTGCAGTGTAGTAGTTATAACGTATGTGTATATTTTCTTCACAAACATGGAACTTAAGAACAACAATTCTTTCTTTGCATTTACAACATTTTCTCATACTGAAATTCATTCCTGAAATTTCACTGCCAGATGTTTTCTTAGGAAAATCCATATTCGTTTCCATTACCTTCAGAAAACTGACTTTAGGTGGAAATGAATGGTGGAAATGAATGCTGTAATTATGTCATTATGGCAGCATAAATTATTGCCATTTTGTGCTTAAATATGGTTAGTTTTTTTTTTTCTTGTATATGTATTATTATTTTGAAATAGTTATAAAATTAAAATTAGCTAATAAGTGCCTTCATCCTGATAGAAGAAAATCAAAGGAAGTCTTTGGACATGACCCTTTCATAAGTTTTGTTGCTAATGTAATGCCATAGTTATTTTCAGGAATCTTGTTTCTTCGGAAGCAGAACAGTAGAGAAGATGTCACAGCCCTTTGCCTCCCTGCTCTAAACCACCAGCACCCCCCTTCTCTTATGTACTCCCTCATTCACAAAGAGGAAAGAGAAAAATAACTGGGGTTAACTGAAAAGGGTAATTTGGTGCTCTGGGTAAGTTGCTGGAAGTGATCCCAGCAGTAATAGGCCAGTCTACTTGTCTTAAGTCACTGCTAAAAATCTGGACAAGAATTTTGATGAGGTGTTACAATAACATTGTAACTCAATCTTTTCTCAAATCAGTCTCATAAACTTCCACAGATAGGGTCACAATTGCTGTCACTTACTTTTTATGATGTTTTGCTTGGAGGAAGGAAAAGCAACTTCTGTGTTCATCAAGAGTTTGTAGCCACTGGGGCTGGAAAGTAGTACCTCTCATAAATTTGAGGACACCTTTATTCCAAATTACAATTTTGGAATACTGGTAAAGTGTACAGTAGTTTGTCAGGAGTAAGCAATATTTCAGAAAACTTACACATAAAATCAAAAGCAATTTCATTAAACAGATGTCATATAAGTAATGACAATGGGAAAAGCCCTCTGCTCAGATCTCTATGGAAAACTAAAAATGTGTAACTATAGTTCTTAAAATTAATCTGTGATAAGCTGGAAAATCAAGGCAAGTGTTTAAGTCATTGCAGGAAATGCAGAAAGAATTGTCTTAGTTAACACAAATAACACAATCAACCTGAAATGTGATTCCCAACTACTAGAAAAGCTCTAATCTGTCATAAAGTTTTCTTCAGTTTTAAATTCCCCTCACTCTTTTTTTGTTTCCTTGAATCCCTGGAAGCTAGCAGATCTAACACCTAGGTATTTGTTATGTTTTGTCTCTTGAGTCAAATTTTAACTTCCTGAGGTTAAACACTGCATATTAAAATTATCTTTGTATCTGCCTTTATTGGTCCATTTCTGTTGCTTATAACAAAATACCTGGACCTGGGTGATTTATAAGAAAACAAAATTTATTCTTGACAGTTTCAGAGGCTGGGAAGTCCAAAGTCCAGGGAACACATCTGGTGAGGCTTTTCTTTGATGGTGGTTTTACAGCAGTGCAGGAATCTTGCATGGAAGAAAATGGCAGAGCAGAGAGAGACTAACCTCTCATGTGCTCTTCTTTTAAAGCCCTCAGAACCATGCCCCTGACCACTATTATTAATCCATTCACTATGGCACGGTCCTACAATGTAATCATCTGTTCAAGGACCCACCTTTCAATTACCGTAATAGGATTTCCCACCCTCAACAGTTACAGTGGGGATTTAAGCTTCAATGAGGTTGGGTGTGGCATCCAATCTACAGCACTGCCACAATACCCGCTAAAGTGTCAGCCATAAAATAATTGTTTAAAAGATTTGGTAGTTTATATTGACTGTACTGAAACATTGAGATCATATTTTTCACATATTAGGGAAGAATTCTACAATCCTTCCTGCCTTCCTTTCTCTACAAACAGCTTTGTAGAAACTTCTAAGAAATATAGAGGAAAAAAAAATCTGTGCCCATATTTTTAGAGTAAATCACTATACTTTTAATGATGATGGGCTCCTCATCATAAATTAGTTGTAGTGGGTAGTAGACTAGTGAATAGTTAATTGGTAAGTCATTTGAGAAAAAGAAATATGTTAGGTCATTTCATTGCAAATAATAGTATAAATTGCATGCTAATTTGTGGTTATTGAAAATACCAAACTACCAACAAAAAAACATGTTTGATTTATTATTTTTAAGTAACTGAATGGGTAAATACATACTAAGCTTGAAAACAATTGAAGAAGCTGACAATTTTTATTAACTACGTAAAAGTCAAAAGCTCCATAACCCAATATACAAAGCAATGAAGTGGAAAAAAACTCTACTTCTTTACAGAAAGAGGTGTAATATCATTAATATAAAAAGGGCTTATTATATTAAATGTAATATTAAAATATCATATACTATAATTATAATATTAAATTGTAATAGTAAAGTACTGAGCCCCTAATGCATTAAAAAAGAAAATGGACAGAAAAATTCACAAAAGAAGATACAAAAAATGAAAAATATAAAATTATGGAGACACAAAGATAAGCAAAAAGATAAATAAGACTAAACAAAAATGTTGTCTTGAGCAAATTTGGAAGAAAAAACAGGAGTCATTTGAATGATGGTGCTCAAATGGGTGAAGGCAACTCTCTCAAGGCTGGTTTCCCAAAAGGTGGTACCCTGGTATCTTTCCTGGAGAAAAAGGCAAATGCAAGATCCATGTCAAACATGAATGAGAAAGTATCTCTTACAGTTAGTGTTTGCTAAATATCTCAGTGTTTCTCATAGTGTTAGTACCTCCATTTCTAAAATAGGATTGTCAGAGACTTTAATGCTCATTGCATGTCTCTTTTCCTTATTAACTTGCACAAGGAACACTGGTTCTATTGAAACTTTCGAAGTTGTACACCTGGATGGCATTACAGTGTTCCGTTCAAATCAGTTGTTTCTTGTTCTCTCTCTCTTTGTCTCTCTGTCTTAGGAACATTTAATTGCTTCCCAAACTTCATTCATTCTGGACCGACCTTTATGATTTTGCAATATCACATAAGACCTTTAAATTAAAAGACACCTTAAGCTTTGATACCAAAAGCAATGTCAAGAACACAGTATCCACGTGCTAAGAGTTAGGGGAGAAGGTACACTGGAAGTTCTTCCATATCTCTTTCAGTGATTCTGTGTCTAGAGCCCAAAAGCTGTGTAAATAGATGGAAAGAAGCTGTGTTTTTCTCAATGGTTTACTTGCTTCTGGTTTATAGTTTTTCAAATATAAAAAGAAAAAAAAACCCAGAAAAAACATGTAGGCTGCTTTCCTCTAAGAACCGTAACTTTAAGAATCAGTTAATAATCTATTACAACTCTCTCAGAGATAGTCACCTAACAACTTGCTATTGATGTAACTTTAAAACACATACTGGGCCGAGCCTGTGGCGCACTTGGGAGAGTTCGGATCCTATATAGGGATGACCGGTGTGCTCACAGCGCTCACTGGCTGAGCGCGGTGTGGCCGGTCTCAAAAAGGACCAAAATAAATAAATAAATAAATAAATAAAACACATACAACTAATATGCAAATGAGTGTTTTTATTAAGAAAAGTCGTATAAATGGTAGAATTGTTGCACTACAGTTTTATTTGATGTTAAAAGATCAGGCAAGATTAGGTATCAAATGACTATTCTTCATCAGATAAACCTCACATTGATTTAGTAATAAATGTAACTGAGTCTAGAACCAATTGTTTACAATAAAACAGCTTAAGTATTTATTGCCATTATAATATTTAGCAGTATATTATTGTTATTATATGTAATATATTATATTCAGTAGTACCATAGCTAACTTTTGGGAGATTATTTGCCCTACATTAAGTGAGAAGTTCTGTAAGATTTTTTATTCATATATCTGTCATATACATGATATACCTCTGGCTTGGTTATGAGGCATGTAATTTATTAGAGGAAGTTAATAATTGTTTCATATGAGGATATCCTACCTATAGTTTCATGTTGTGGGCCAACATATTCTTCTAACTAGAATGTACATGTATTACATAATCATTAGCAAACATCTTTCATTCATGTACTAATTCAGTCTGGTAGAAGAACATCACTTCTCTCCTTTTCTCCTGTATTTATTGCTAAATATCTTCTCAGTAAATATCTACATCGATGGTCTTTCTTATTTTCTCCTGTTAATTTGGGTAATGCCTGCTATGGTTCTGCCACAAAGTGACTCAGTTACTGAAGAAAATGAAGTTCCCAAAATGACATTCCCAAAATCATATACAATTTTCTTTACTTGTTGGTTTCCAAAAGAACAATACAAAGACAAATTAATTGGTACCTTTCTGGAAGTCAGAAAAGGAATGAACACCATGCTTGTCATTTATCTTACTTGTCTTGTAATACTCCATTTCTTCCTCTTTACAAATATGTGTATGTGTTTTTATACTCATAACATTTTCAGATTGGCTGACTTGTTAAAAATGGAAGCCTTCTAAAAACCCAGATGATATGTGAAGAATGATAAGTTTGAAAGAAATGAACAGAAGACACCACACACACACACACACACACACACACACCATTTGCCTCCTTTATGCAAGTGTAAGCTTGTAAGGTCACAGAGAAATAGTGGAAAGAGATGCATATTCACTCTTTAGATTATTGGGGGTTTTGTTGTTGTTCTTACACCATAACAGCTGTGTCCTTAATCTTTTTCTTATTTTTTATTTTTATATTTTGTTTAGAGATTTTTAACACATCACCAAATTCCTTTCCAGTCAAGGGAGTCTCTATTAAAGTCTTAGAAATGTTTTGGCCAAAGATGTAATATACAGCATTATTACTGGTATTTTAGAAATTATCCACTGAAAAAGTATATCTGCCTCATCTGTTAAGATAAACATCTGTTTGCATTAATTACATATATTTAAATCAAATCACAGTTACTTCATATGTATCCATTGATTTCATCAGTTTTCAACCATCTCATATAAAAAAAAATAAAATCATGTCTTGATATCTTAATACCTTGTATTTTGTAACTTTTTAGCTTTTAAAATTATTTTAAGTACTACAACATTATTCTTGGTACTTTCATTCCTTATTAGTTTACTTAACAAGCTGTAATAAATGCTGTAAAATCCTAGAATTATCCTTTAGTAAATGGAACACCACATAATAATGATGAAAACTACTACTATTTACCTGAAAAAAAATAGTCATGACTATAATCTGATTAATAATTTAATAAAAGGTATTGTAGGAGTATATCATGCTCTCTTTACACTATGGTATCAAGTCAATTGTAAGTGAATGCAAATTGGGCCCTGTCACTTTACCTAGCTGCATAATGTTGGACAAGTTACTAAAACTCTCTATCCTTGTTTCCCAGTCTCTGAAATGTGGATAATATAATATGTTTCTCGTTGGGTTTATTTATACATCATTATCATTTGTATCATTTTAATCACCTAGTACAAAAAATATTGTTTTTATAGGGTTAACTTTGGAGGTTACTACTGCTATTTTCTATATCAATTTACTGCTATTTGTTTTTGTTTTTAGCTGTTTAGTAGTTTTAAACATCTTGAGAGATGATTGGGTGAAAAAGGCTATTTCAGGCAAGGGATGGACGTGTACAGCAACGTGAGAGCAGAAAGTAAGATGCAGTGTACAAAGAACTTCAAGGAGATGGGTGTAGCTGGAGTATTGGCCAGAGATGGAGTGAGTCATCTTGTTACAGCAGGCCTTCCCAGCCAGGCCAAGAAATCTGATATCCCTGTAGGATTCAAGGTCAAAATAGGTGCCTTGGATTGACTTTCCTCCCAAAACTTAATCTCCACTGTAACTGTTGAGGGTGGGAAATCCCATTATGGTAATTGAAAGGTGGGGCCTTCAAGAGGTGTCAGATTGTAGGACTGGGCTGTAGAGAATGGATTAAAAATGCTGGTCAGGGGCATGGTTCTGAGGGCTTTAGAAGGAGAGTGCAGGAGGAGATCTCTATTCTCTCTGCTCCGCCGTTTTCCCAATTTTATATCCTGTCATCACTGTCATCACTACCAAGGCCTTCAACAGATTGTTCCCTGGACATTGGACTGCCCAGCCTCAGAAACTGTAAGCAATAAATTTTGCTTTCTTTATAAAATGCCCAGTTCTGTGTATTTTGTTACAAGCAACAGAAACAGACCAAGACAGTAGGGTTCTTTGTTGTATGTCCATAGAGGTCCTACACTTTGAATCAAATCAAATGAGCTGTAGTTTCATATTTTGCTTTGTGA